>NC_086448.1:80804443-81104443 GCF_028390025.1 Pseudophryne corroboree
TCCTTTTGGAGTCCCCAGCATCCTCTAGGACGTCAGAGAAAATAGGATTTTAGTACCTACCGGTAAATCCTTTTCTCCTAGTCCGTAGAGGATGCTGGGCGCCCGTCCCAGTGCGTACTGTGTCTGCCGTTATTGATTTTGGTTGCACTTTGTGGTGTTTCTTCTCTGTCAGGCTATCGCTGACGTTGTTCATGCCATGGCATGTGGTTTCTTATTATTGGTTGGGTTGACACACAGGTTGTGTTCCATATTCTCTCAGCATATGGCTGTATGGTTTCATACCGTGGGCTGGTATTCTGTTGAAGGCCATGTTTTGCGGTATGTTCGTGGTGTGAGCTGGTATGACACTCACTGTGTTTAAATTATAAATTCTTTCCTCGAAATGTCCGTCTCTCCTGGGCACAGTTTTCTAACTGAGGTCTGGAGGAGGGGCATAGAGGGAGGAGCCAGTTCACACCCAGTTTAAGTCTTTATAGTGTGCCCAAGCTCCTGCGGATCCGTCTATACCCCATGGTCCTTTTGGAGTCCCCAGTATCCTCTACGGACTAGGAGAAAAGGATTTACCGGTAGGTACTAAAATCCTATTTTCTCCACTATCACTAACCATAATCCCTCCCTCTAGTGCCTAACCCTAATCATCCGCAGCATAAACCTGACCTTTCCCCTGGAGCCAAACCCTAACTCTCCCGCCCACAGCCTAAGCCTTAAGGTGTGTGCACACGGTGCGATATGTCTTTCAATTTTGGCTATATAGTCAAAATCATAAGAAAATATAGTGCATATCGCACCGTGTGTATAGTCATTGTGATGCCGATACGCGGTCCCGCGGGATCAGCATCACAAGGAAAAACAGACTGTGCAGGCAGCCCAACATTGACTATATCAGTTGAATAGTCAATGTCGGGATGTTCGGCGCATCGCGCCATGTGCACACACCTTAACTCTCCCGTACCACAGCCTAAGCCTAACTCACCCACCTACTGCCTAAGCCTAAGCCTAACACTACCACCCACAGCCTACCCGAACTCTCCCACCCACAGCCTAACTCACCCGCCCACAGCCTACCCTGACTCTCCCGCCCACTGCCTAAGCCTAACTCCCCTGCCCACAGCCTAAGTCTAACTCTCCCGCCCACTGCCTAAGCCTAACTCTCCCACCCACAGCCTACCCTAACTACCCTGCCCACAGCCTAAGTCTAACTCTCCCGCCCACTGCCTAAGCCTAACTCTCCCACCCACAGCCTACCCTAACTTCCCTGCCCACAGCCTAATCCTAACTCTTCCGCCCACTGCCTAAGCCTAACTCTCCCGCTCACAGCCTACCCTAACTCTCCCACCCACAGCCTACCCTAACTCTCCCGCCCACAGCCTAAGCCTAACTCTCCTGCCCACAGCCTTAACCTAACCTCCCCCCAGGAGCCTAAGCCTAACTCTCCTGCCCACAGCCTAACCCTAACTCTTCCTCCCAAAGCCTACCGTTACTTTTCCGCCTACAGCCTAAGCCTAACCCATACATGCCTACCTGACCCTCTCCATGAGGGAGAAAATGCTCTGTTCCTGGACTTTCCTGGTAATGTATGATTGCCATCACCTGTGGTGAGCTAGTTAATTAATAAGAAAGGTGTTTCACCACAGGTGATGGCAATCATACATTACCAGGGAAGTCCAGGAACAGAGCATTTTCTCCCTCATGGAGAGGGTCAGGTAGGCAAGTATGGTCTAACCTTCTCACCGCAGCCTAAGCTTGACCCGCCTGTCCGTAGTCTAATCCTAATCATCCTGCCCACAGCCTATCCCTGCTTCCGCAGCCTAACCTTAATGTTGATTTTCTGTTAATGTTGACATGTTGCCTATCAACATTTTAACAGTGTTGGCATCAACTATTGGTCATGCAGTGTCATCTTCTGGTAATACAGTGACACTTGTGGTCATACAGTGACACCTGCTGGTCATACGGTGACACCTGCTGGTCATACAGTGACACCTGGTTATCACTCAGTGATACCTGTGGTCATACAGTGACACCTGCTAGTCATATAGTGTTACTTGTGGTCATACAGTGACACCTTCTGGTCATACTGTGTTACCTGTGGTCATACGGTGACACAAGCTGGTCGTACAGTGACACCTGCTGGTCATACATTGTTACCTGTGGTCATACAACGACACCTGCTGGCCGCACAGTAACACCTGCTGGTCATACAGGGATACCTGCTAGTCATACAATGACAGCTGCTGGTCATGCAGTGTTACCTGTGATCATACAGTGACATACCTCCCAACATTGCCCTCTCCAGGAGGGACAGAATGCTCTGCTACTGGACTTCCCTCTTAATTTATGACTGCCATCACCTGTGGTGAAACACCGTTCTCATCCATTACCTTGTTCAAAACAGGTGCAGACAATCAAGAGAAAAGTCCAGAAGCAGAGCATTGTGTCCCTCCTGGAGAGGGTCATGTTGGGAGGTATACAGTGATACATGCTGGTCATACAGTGACACCTGCTGGTCATAAAACAATCAGGCTATCAAATCAAAATATGCCATTGGGCAGATGTACTAGCCTTGGAGAGTGATAAAGTGGAGAGAGATAGAGTACCAAGTAATCAACTCTTGTCATTTTGCAAACACAGCCTGTAATATGGCAGTTAAGAGCTGATTGGCAGCTACTATTACCCCATATACAGATGGAGCCCTCCTCATCTATCCCTTTAATAGGATTAAGTGAGCCATTGCTGTCGGACTTAATCCCCTGCTGTAATGACATAATCCCCTGCTGTATTGTTCTCTCTGTATTGTATTGCAGCTGAGAACAGTAGATGAAAGGCTTATGCTAATAAGCCTTGGTGCACCTAGGTGCAGCAGAGAAGGCTAGATGAGCGAGGCTCCATCTGTATGATGAAAATACCATATACAAATACTTCAGCCTTATTGGAGACTTTAAAAGCTGCAACTCTGTACGTTCACCCCGAGGTGAGGAAAGCAGAACAGAAAAAAAACAATTGATTTACACTCATAACATAGCAGAACGGGTAGACCGTTACTGTATGATTAGCTTGTGCAGCGTTACACTGGATTGTGACCTGTTCCTTATACAGGACTGCTGTGTAGATGAGTCGCAAGGCCTAAATACTATATATTTTGCTATGAATACTATTTCTTCAGGAGACGCTGATCCCCCATGTATTCATTATAATTGTGCTGACGTATTCCATAGTGCGCATTTCCCAGCATTTCCATTCACAGATAAAAGGATGCACGAACAAGAAACTGAAACGTCATTTGTTTGTTCTAAAGCGTTTACATTCTGGGAGATGTTAGATGTTCCACACGTTTACTGTAGCTTACTCTTCTCACTGCAAATGTATGCAAATAGTTCCAAGATAGCTGGGAAAATGCTAATGATATTTATATTCTTATGAACCATAATGTAGAGTTACCTCCAATTATCTAAAATAAACCGATAGCTTAAAACATAACGGCTGACTACTGCCATCTGCTGTGTACAAGATACACTGCACCCACTGATTCCTGATTAGAGGATAGCTATGAACATTTACTTATATAATGACATCAGATTCGGTTGCCCTTTACATTTGGGTTTATTCCTTCCAAAATGTTTTTGTATATTTACATTATTAATTCATGTATATGGATTTGCCAGGAACTGCCATATTCAGAAGAGAACATTAGGATAGTAAATTCCATCCTCCAAAATTCTATAAATCTGCAAATGCAGGTATATATTTGTATAGCCCAGTGGTTCTCAAACTGTGTGCCGTGGCACCCTGGGGTGCCTCGGGGCACTTGCAGGGGTGCCCTTGGTTGGAGATCCAGGACCAATTCAAATTACCGTATATACTCGAGTATAAGCCAACTTTTTCAGCACGTTTTTTTGTGCTGAAAAAGCCCCCTCGACTTATACTCGAGTCAGTGGAAGGAGGGACACGGAGGGCACAGCGCGCGGCTCTCCTGTGTCCCTCCTGCGTCTCCGACGGCGTGTGTGTGTGTTAAATGAACTGCCCGTTCGTGAGCTCTGATTGGCTCACGAACCGGCACTTCATTTAACACACACACGCCGCCGGAGACGGAGACGCAGGAGTTACACAGGAGAGCCGCGCGCTGTGCCCTCAGTGTCCCTTCTTCAGAAGACAACGCGGGAGCGATGGAGGGTAAGTACCCTTCCTGGCACTGTGGGGCATATCTGGCAGCATGAGGGCACATCTGGCACTGTGGGGCATATCTGGCAGCATGAGGGCACATTTGGCACTGTGGGGCATATCTGGCAGCATGAGGGCACATCTGGCACTGTGGGGCATATCTGGCAGCATGAGGGCACATCTGGCACTGTGGGGCATATCTGGCAGCATGAGGGCACATCTGGCACTGTGGGGCATATCTGGCAGCATGAGGGCACATCTGGCACTGTGGGGCATATCTGGCACTGTGGGGCATATCTGGCAGCATGAGGGCATATCTGGCACTGTGGGGCATATCTGGCAGCATGAGGGCACATCTGGCATATTTGGCAGCATGAGGGCATATCTGGCACTATGGGGCATATCTGGCACTGTGGAGCATATCTGGCAGCATGAGGGCATATCTGGCAGCATGAGGGCATATCTGGCACTGTGGGGCATATCTGGCAGTATGAGGGCATATCTGGCAGTATGAGGGATTATCTGGCACTGTGGGGGCATATATGGCAGTATGAGGGCATATCTGGCACTGAGGGCTGTGTACGGCTAGAGCTGCATTTCCCACCCTAGGCTTATACACGAGTCAATGAGTTTTCCCAGGTTTTTGTGGTAAAATTAGGTGCCTCGGCTTATATTCGGGTCGACTTATACTCGAGTATATACGGTATTTATGATCAATGTTATAGGTAAAACCAGTGCTGGTGGCTGCCAGTCATAAAATATGTGGACAAACAGAAGCACATTTTGTCCCCACACCACACAATTGAATCTAAGGATGACACATAAATACAATTGACTTAATTTAATATTTCTTAATAAGGATTTTTTAACCTAAGGGTGCCATGAAAATAATATGGATACTCTAGGGTGCCGTGATTCAAAAAGGTTTGGGATCCACTGGTATAGCCTAAAATACTTGAGCCTCTTCTGCAAAATCTAATTTTATTGAACATTTCCAATTGTTTGCAGCGCTAGGATTTGTCAGTCTCCTACCCAGCTGACATTAATATCTTAGACTGGAATTCATGTTATGGTCTTTAAATAGATGATGGAGGGGTTGATGGATCAAACCTTGGAGACAGATAAAGTGGAAAGAGATAAAGTAACAATCAGTCAGCTCCTAATTGTCATGTTACCGGGCTTAGCTTGAAAAATGAAGTGGTTGTCATCGCACATAACGACGCTGATACCTCTTCTTCCCCATAACGACCCGTCTTACATCTACCCCTTAGAATGTTGTGATCTTCTGGCCAGAGAACTGCAGTGCTGTACAGTAAGGATACGCTCATGTGGAATAACATAAACTTTATCATCCCAGTGCAATTCCGTTGTCCAACAAGCACCGGTTCCGTAACGGAACTCCTTTGCTGTGACCCGAACAGTTTTCCCTAACCCTGTTTATTGTTACACACTGGCTTAATATGTCTTCACTGTAGATGACTGGTCAGAAAATGACGCCCGGGACATGACTGTACTCTTAATTTTCCCAGACAGGAGAATATGCTACAGATGAGGAGGATGAAGACGTCGGCCCAGTCATCCCAGGGAGGGAAATGGCTATAGAAGTGTTTGATCTTCCAGAAGGGGATGAAATGTTTTCTTCTGATCTGGATGCAACAAAACTGGCTCACAAATTTAAAGAGGTAATTCAGACAATATATTATATCTTTAATCATCCATATATAGATACTGCGTGTCATGGACTTATTCCTATTCGCTGGATATAATCCCCTTTTCTCTTTCGTCCTAAGGGATACTGGGGTCCATTTAATACCATGCGGTATAGACGGGTTCACTAGGATCCATGGGCACTTTAAGAATTTGATAGTGTGGGCTGGCTCCTCCCTCTATGCCCCTCCTCCCAGACTCAGTTCAGAAAATGTGCACGGAGGAACCGGTCACGCTGAAGGAAGCTCCTTAAGAGTTTTCTGCATTTATTTCCTATGTTTGTTATTTTCAGGCAGGTCTGGTTGGCACCAGCCTGCCTGCTTCGTCGCACTTGGGGGGGGGGGGGGGGGAACGGCCCAACCTCTTGAAGGGTTAATGGTCCCGTTCCCTGCTGACAGGACACTGAGCTCCTGAAGGACCTTTTCGCAAGCCCCGCCACGGCGAGCGTACATTCCCACAGCACGCCGCCACCCCTAACAGAGCCAGAAGAATGAAGAGTGGTGAGTACTGAGTTAGCGGGGCGCCGGCCTTTATGGCGGCACGAGGGTACGGAGACGCACGGCTTCTAAACGGGGCGGAATGCGTTTCCAGACACAGCACACAACTGCGTCTCAGTACACTGTACACAGTACCCATACTGGCAACACAGCATTAAAATGGTTTCTGTCCATTTTAAGCACCAAATTCCTCTGCCGGTATAAAAAAAACGGAAAGACCGCGCGCAATTGAAGGGGCGGGGCTTCACTATGAGAAGATCCAGCAGCTCACCAGCGCCATTTTCCCTACAGTGGACACAGACGCTGACTGACAGGGACGCGCAGCTCCTCCAGTGTGACTCCAAATTACCTCAGCGGTACCAGGGGGTCATAGCAGGGGGGGAGCGATTACTAGTGTACTAAGTCCCCTATCAGGGTACTTAGTCTGCGACCCGGCTAAGTTTGGCATTAGCGGTAAGGGCGCGGTAAAGGCTGGCTCCAAACAACTGGCTCCCTGAAGGGCTCTTTGTGGATTAATTGTGCTTAACCTTTTCGTGTGTGTGTGTGTGTGTGTGTGTGCTGTCACATTTACATTATGTCAGGCAAAGAGTGCGTTTCTTGTACAGCGGAGTGTTCTTCTTCACCAGGGGGCTCACTATTGGGTACTCAGAGTTCACAGAATAGCGGGACTGAATCAGAGTGGGTTAATTCTCTGAAAGGAATGATCTCCAGTCTTTCTACAAAACTGTCCCGCAATGAGAAAGAGTCGCAATACTTAAAAAAGACTGTGGATGAGTGTATGAGCAGAGACTCAGTCCCCAAAACAGCGTCTCAATCCCCTCCCATTTGTCCGCAAAAGCGATCTCTGGCCCATATCCTGCAGTCTGACTGCCGCTGAAGGGTCAGACTTGGAGGAGGTTGAGGTAGACTTGGAAGGGGGATGCGGCTCTGTCACAGGGAATAGAGGCTCTTATATAATCTATCGGAGATGTTCTGCATATTCCTGATAAGGTGTCAGAGGAGTGTGAGGAATCTTTTTTTAAGGTAAAAAAGAAGTCCTCGGTCACTTTTCCTGTGTCTAAGGAATTGAATACCCTATTTGAAGAACCGTGGGTTAATCCTGATAAAAAAAATTCAGATCCCTAAAAGGTTGCTCTCATCTTTTCCCTTTCCTCTGGAGGATAGAAAAAAATGGGAAAATCCACCGATAGTGGACGCATCAGTCTCTAGGCTGTCACTAAAAATTGTATTGCCTGTTCCTGGTGCAGCCTCCCTAAAAGACACGGCTGATCGTAAAATTGAGACTACACTCAAGTCATTGTACACAGCTTCTGGGGTGGCCCAAAGACCCACTATTGCATGTGCGTGGATCACAAAAGACAGTGCAAAATGGTCAGGTAACCTAATTGAGGGATTAGATTCCTTGTCTAGGGGGGATGTTGTTTTACTCCTGCAGCATATACAGGACTCTGCGAAATTTATGGTGGAAGCCATAAAAGAGATAGGCTTGCTTAATGCACGCACCACCGCTATGTCGGCACTCAGGGGCTTGTGGCTACGCCAGTGGACTGCTGACGCGGACTCCAGGAAAGGCGTGGAAGGCCTGCCATTCACAGGAGAGGCCTTGTTTGGAGATTAACTAGACAAATGGATCTTCACAGCTACTGCGGATTAGTCTATCTTCCTTCCGCAGCCCCCCCAACCAAGAAGACTTATTCAGCTTCTAAGTTACAGTCCTTTCGGATGGCCAAGTTCAAGTGCAAATCCAAAGGTGCTTCTACGTCCTCCAGCGGCGCTAGAGGTAAACCACGCAAACCAGCAATTGCAGGTGCTCAGGAACAGAGCTCAAGCTCTGCTTCCTCAAAGACTTCAGCATGACGGTGGACCGCAATGCCTGGAAGACTGTCAGGTGGAAGCCTGACTACAATTCTTCAGTCAGATCTGGTCAAGTTCGTGCCAGGATCCCTTTGGTGATCCAGTCGATGGTTCGGGTCGTTTTGAAGCCATCCCGGGTGTCGGTGCATCTGTGCATTTGCCTTCTGGGGAAAATGGTGGCCTCTTTCGAGGCTCTTCAATACGAAAGGCTTCACACAAGACCCTTCCAACTCGATCTGTTGGACAAATGGTCCAGATCGCATCTTCATATGCACCAGAGGATCCGTCTGTCGCCAAAAGCCAGGATCTCCGTTCTGTGGTGGCTACAGACTTCTCACCTCGTCGAGGATCGGAGGTTCGGAAATTCAGAACTGTATTTTGTTAACTACGGACGCAAGCCTCAGAGGTTGGGGAGCAGTCACCCAGGGGGTGCAGTTTCAAGGAAGATGGTCATGTCAGGAAGTCGTTCTTCCAATCAACATTCTGGAACTCAGGGCCATGTACAGCGACCTTCTGCAGGTCTCACATCTTCTTCAAGATCGGGCCACTCAGGTCCAGTCAGACAATGTGACAGCAGTGACATACATAAACCGACAGCGCAGAACGAAGAGCAGAGCAGCAGTGTCAGAGGTGTGAAGAATTCTTCTCTGGGCAGAAAGAAACGCTGTGGCGTTGTCAGCAGTCTTCATTCCAAGAGTAAACAACTGGGAAGCAGACTTTCTCAGCAGACACGACCTGCACCCAGGAGAGTGGGGTCTTCACCCAGAAGTGTTCAGGTGCTTGACAAGTCGTTGGGGATATCCACAGATCGACATGATGGCCTCTCGTCTCAACAAGAAGCTCAAGCGGTATTGTTCCAGTTTGAAAGACCCACAGGCGGTGGCGGTAGACGCCCAGACGACTCCATGGGTCTATCAGATAGTGTACGTGTTTCCTCCACTTCCTCTGATCCCAAGAATTCTAAAGAGAATAAAAAGGGAAAAGGTTCAAGCAATACTCATTGCTCCGGACTGGCCAAGAAGGGCCTGGTACGCGAACCTTCTGTAGATGCTCCTCGAAGTTCCGTGGCCTCTACCTCTTCGCAAGGATCTTCTGCAACAGGGCCCGTTCGTCTATCAGGACTTACCACGGCTACGCTTGACGGCATGGAAGTTGAATGGCTGATTCTAGCCAGGAGAGGGGTCCTTAACAAAGTTATCCCGACTATTATCCAAGCCAGGAAGGGGGTAACGTCTAAGCATTATAATCGTATACGTCTCTTGGTGTGAGAGCAGATATTATTCAGCGGTGGAATTTCATCTGGGACGTTTCCTGCTTTTTCTGCAGGCAGGTGTGGATGTGGGCCTGAGTCTGGGCTCCTTTAAAGTCCAGATTTTGGCCTTGTCCATTTTCTTTCAGAAACAATTGGCTTCTCTCCCTGAGGTCCAGACGTTCTTGAAAGGTGTTCTGCACATCCAACCTCCCTTTGTGCCTCCCATGGCACCTTGGGATCTCAATATGGTGCTGCAGTTCCTCGGACTGGTTTAAACTGTTACAGGAGGTGGACGTAAAATATTTTATGTGGAAGACCATCACACTGTTGGCCTTGACTTCAGCAAGACGTGTGTCGGAGTTGGCGGCTTTGTCTCATAAAAGTCCCTATTTAATTTTCCATGAGGACAGAGCTGAACTCAGAACTCGTCAGCAATTTCTTCCTAAAGTGGTGTCTGCGTTTCACATCAACCAACCTGTTGTGGTTCCGGTTGTCACCGACACTTCTGCTACTTCAAAATCTTTGGATGTTGTGAGGGCTTTGAAGGTGTATGTAAAGAGAACAGCTCGTCACAGAAAAACGGACTCGCTGTTTGTCCTTTATGATCCCAATAAGATTGGGTGTCCTGCTTCAAAGCAGACAATTGCATGCTGGATCAGACTTGCTATCCAGCATGCTTATTCCAATGCAGGTTTGCCATGTCCAAAATCTGTACAGGCCCACTCTACTAGGTCGGTGGGTTCTTCCTGGGCGGCTGCTCGGGGTGTCTCGGCTTTACAGCTCTGCCGAGCAGCTACTTGGTCAGGTTCGAACACGTTTGCTAAGTTCTACAAGTTTAATACTTTGGTCTTTGAGGACCTTCAGTTTGGTCAATCAGTTCTGCAGGAACCTCAGTACTCTCCCACCCCGGTTTGGGAGCTTTGGTACATCCCCATGGTACTAAATGGATTTCCAGCATCCTCTAGGACGTAAGAGAAAATAGGATTGTAATTTACCTACGGTAAATCCTTTCCTCGTAGTCTGTAGAGGATACTGGGCGCCCGCATAGTACTTCGTTCTTCCTGCACTGTTACTTGGTTAAGTAATGTTGGTTCAGCCGTTGCTATTCCTGTTTCAAGTTTGGTTAGCTTGGCTTTCCTCTTGTTGGGTGTGCTGGTTCGGAATCTCACCACTATCCTTCTCTCAAAGTATGTCCGTCTCCTCGGGCTCAGTTTCCTAGACTGAGTCTGGTAGGAGGGGCATAGAGGGAGGGACCAGCCCACACTATCAAATTTTTAAAGTACCCATGGCTCCTAGTGGACCCGACTATACCCCATGGTACTAAATGGATCCCAGTATCCTCTACGGACTACTAGAAAAGGATTTACTGGTAGGTAATTAAAATCCTATTATTAACGGCCTAACCACGGGCTCATGCTGAGCTGGACACAAACGTTGCGCCGTTTTCCCCCCTGTAAGGTGCCAATTGTGCATGCACACCAAGTAGATGGCCCCATCTACAGCTATGGTGACTGAGTCTCATTTCACACTTACAAATCCTTGCAGCATGAAGTCCGAGCTGTGAGTGGAAGAGTGTATGTACAGTAGGTGCAGCCAAAGTACAGTAAGGGTGCGTTCATACAAAATTCCGTGCTGACCACCAAACACGTGAACATACACAAGTTTGGTGGCGGATGAATTGCGGATGCCCAACCCATGGTATATATTAAGAACTGGTGATAATGACCTGAGGTGTATCTGATATGGCTAAATGTATCCCTCACATTGATGGTAGCACTTTAGTAATATTGCTGCTGCGATCTATCCACGTGATTACAGTGAAATGAGCGATTAGGTAAAGGATATTTCCCAGTCAGGTGAAGCAGTATATATGGGAAAGTGACCTATTTGGAGTTTTTTATATCGCTACGCCAATATATCACTGCTTTCTCACAAATTGATTGGCTGCTTCATCAGTAATACCCACAGCAGCACCGAACCTACTATGTACGGGCAGCAGGTGGCTATAAATATACTGTAACTATGGTGGCCAATCCCGGGATCGTGATCGGTGGGATCCCGGGATTTAGGGACAAAAATGGCCGGGATTCAATCCCGGAATTGGAAGCTCCAATCCCGGGGATTGAGGGATCGGTGTTGAGCTTCCACAGGACGCTCAGACGCTGCCCGGCTTCCTGCTTCCGGCTCCCCAGCACAGCGTGAGAGGTCACGCTGCACCGTCAGCTGCTGCAGGGAGCCGCCAGGAGAGATCAGATTTAGGGACAAAAATGGCCGAGATTCAATCCCGGAATTGGAAGCTCCAATCCCGGGGATTGAGGGATCGGTGTTGAGCTTCCACAGGACGCTCAGACGCTGCCCGGCTTCCTGCTTCCGGCTCCCCAGCGCAGCGTGAGAGGTCACGCTGCACCGTCAGCTGCTGCAGGGAGCCGCCAGGAGAGATCAGAGGTTGTTCCCCACCTGCCCACCCCCTGCATATGGTGAGTTATGTGTGTGGGGCGGGCGGGGTGGGGCGGCCACATAGCTAAAAGCCAATCCTGGGTATCCCAGGAATCCCGGGATTGGCCATTTTTCAATCCCAATACCCGGGACTGAAAAAATGGCCCGGGATTGGCTTCCCTAGCTGTAACCTCTACTCAGTCCTGTGCATATTTACATTTAAATGTCTTCATAAACCTCATAGTCCCAAAATTCTGTAAAACAATGCCAGATCTTGGCAACATAAATGGAACCTCATGTCGCAAGGGCATACTTTTTTTCATAGTCTTCTTTGCGTGGAATGTTGAAGTGTCACTGCCACAATTATTGAGGATGACATCACTACAAATGTAAAGTTACAGGGCCTGGCTCTGAGTTGGGAATAAAGTCAGGAAGAGCAAGTAACTGTGCACCTGGGTTAAGACATACTGTACTGCAGGGGGGGGGGGGGGGGGGGAATTAAAATGCGGCAAGAGAATTGAGAAGGGTGTTTCCAAAATTGCAGTGTACAAATAAAGCTGTCCATGATTGGTGGATTACGTGCAAAAGCAGCCTGTGTTTTCCCTGCATGCAAACAGAATACCTGTATTTGCACCGCTTGCATTGCAACATGGTTTGTCCAGGTGCACCGTTACTTGCTCTTTCTTACTTTGGGTGTGATTTAGAGATGGGCGCAATAGCACAGTGTATGCGTCTTTGGACACAGCTGCTGTGCGAACAAATGCTAATGTCTGCCGGAGGCGCGTGAAGGAAAAAAACGCCTCCTGCCAGCATCTCAGATCCGAGTGCTGTGTCCAAAGACGCAGCATTGAATCACTGATGGCGCCATCTGAGTCAGCCTAAGCTAGTGCAGAATGGCCTCCTCCTGCCCACTTGTGAGGCCAGTAAAACTGTTGGAAGACTCAGACACTGGCTTTATCTCTTTAAGAAAGGTGCGCCCTCTTCTGGAAACACAGGCACCGAGCCTGAAACATCAGAGTTGTATGTTAACCATTGGGCCTGGCCTGTTATTACCAGCTCAGAGACAGTGCAGTGAGATGTTGCTTGCTTTTTCCTTTCCCTCACAGAAGATACATAAACGTGTATATCGCTTACAGCTTGGTGCACAATGGGCTGTCAAACGGCTGATATTTCGAGATTGGGTCAGCGGGTTGATGTCCCAGCTGAGAGGGCAAATTGAAATGCTCACCCAGCTGGATGTCAGCTGCCAATCGGTAAATGTATAGGCTTACCTGAATCAGCCGCTCTGCAAACACAACGGCGGGTCCACCGTCAAGTCACTCCAGTGTGTACCCAGCATAGGTGGTCATTCCGAGTTGATCGCTAGCTGTATTTGTTCACAGCGCAGTGATCAGGCTAAAAATCGGCAGTTCTGCGCATGCGTATGCGGCGCAATGCGCACGCTCTACGTACGGGCACAACGAACGATGCAGTTTTGCAAAGGGTCTAGCGATGCATTTCAGTCACACTGGTTGCCGCAGAGTGATTGACATGAAGTGGACGTTTCTGGGTGGCAACTGACCGTTTTCAGGGAGTGTTCGGAAAAACGCAGGCGTGGCTGGGCGAACGCTAGGCAGGTGTGTGACGTCAAATCCGGAACTGAATAGTCTGAAGTGATCGTAAGTGCTGAGTAGGTTTTGAGCAACCCTGAAACTACACAAAAAATGTTTGCAGGCGCTCTGCGATAAAAACGTTTGCACTTATGCTAAGCTAAAATACACTCCCAGTGGGCGGCGGCATAGCGTTTGCACGGCTGCTAAAAACTGTTAGCAAGCGATCAACTCGGAATGACCCCCGTAGTACGCTACATGCAAAGTAAGATGCAAAATTGAAGAAAAAGTTTGGAATAGCTCCAGGCGTGTCATGCCGTATGATAGCTTCATTAGGATTGGCTTGCATTAACGTAGCCACGTTTAGTAGACAAAATGGCGCTTCATCTGAAGTGTCGTCACTATAGACTGCAGCCTTTATGGAAGCCAATTATAATGAAAGCTTTTACGTTCAATACGGTAATGTATTCTATCCTTTCATTGCTGTTCTTGTCAACACAAATGTACTAAAACCATTACATTCTGTAGAGTAACTTGTTATAGCATTATATTATTATAACATTACATTTTGTATTGTATTTTGCTTTAGACCTGTATTACACCCAGATACAATAGATGATGCACAGCACTTGTGATTTCTAGCTGCACTTACAAAGAGTACGCTAATTACTGTACATGACTGTAGAATTCCTGCAGCAACACAGGGTTACAGTATATTGACAGCAGAGATGCATTTCCATTATACTGACCGCTGTTACATCCTGAGAATGAATAAGTGTCACGTTGGCTCTAGCAGTTGTATGACGGGCCTATAGATCACGTCTGCAGTAACATTCGTACCATCTACCCTGATCAATAAGTGGAGCTTAAGGAATGACTTTATGTTGGCCGTCGTTCAAGATTGGTTTACAGCAGATATAGGTAACTCGTGAGTCTCCAGTCATGGATACAGTTTGCAGGAGACTGGTAAGACTCCTGCAAACTGCTGGGACTTGTAGTTTCAAAATAGTCGGCAAGCCACAGGTTACTTAAGCCTAGTGTGCAATAAGTTCAGGGCAGGTTTATAGTACAATCAAAGTTCTTGTATAAAAGAAAGAGCAATGCATTATGGTAGATATAATGGTCCACACATAGGGTCTAATTCAGACCTGATCACCAGACTGCGTTTTTGTACAGCCTGCAATCAGGTCTGAACTTCGCATGCGAATGCACCGCAATGCGCAGGCGCGTCGGTCCGCAGCGACAGGGAACGGCAGGCAGCGACGGGATGTGCGATCGCAAGGTGACTGGCAGGAAGAGGCCATTTGTGGGTGGCAACTGACCGTTTTCAGGGAGTGTCCGGAGAAACGCAGGAGGGACCAGGCGTTTGGAGGGAGGGTTTCTGACGTCAGCTCCGGCCCTGATCATCACACTGGAAGAGTAAAGGGCCCTACTCACTGGCCGATCCGCCGCCGAGCTACCCGACGGCGGATACGGCCGACGAGCGACCCGGCGGCGGGGGGGCAGTGACGCGGGGAGTGATGTTTCTTCACTCCCCCCGTCACGCGGCTGCATTGAAGTGCAGGCAAATATGGACGAGATCGTCCATATTGGCCTGCATGCACAGCCGACGGGAGACCAGCGATGAACGAGCGCGGGGCCGGGTATCGTTCATCGCAGGAGTCTCCACACTGAAAGATATGAACGAGTTCTCGTTCATTTATGAACGAGATCGTTCATATCTTTCAAAAAATCGGCCAGTGTGTAGGGCCCTTAAGTCACGGTCTGTGCAGAGACTGCACAAACTTCTGTTTATGCAGCTCTCCTGCACATTCGTTCGTACCCCTGCGCAGCGATTTCCCCCTCCCCCTGTAGGCGGTGGCTACCTGATCGCAGGGATTCAAAAAACGCACCCCGAATTAGGCCCATAGTTGCCCGAATTCCATCATTACAGTACAGGTTTTAAGGCTATTCATGCTTGAGTCTAGATTCTTAAATCAAATTGAATGAGGTACGTACTAATTTAGTCACCTGTGCTTAAGCATGAATATCCTGAAAACCTGGACCTTAATGGTGAAGTTTGGGAAACTCTGGGTCCAGAGGTTAACCAGCAGATAGCAAAGTTGGATACAAGTATAAAACATGTATACCCCAATCCTGGCACAAGCATGGTGCATAAAATTGAACCTGGAAAATAAAGAAAACCAAGGTGCTGTAATGCTTGGAAAGCACTCAGCGGGGACTAAGGTAAAATAATATAAAATAATATAAAATAGGATCCTCAGTATAATGCGACAAAATATAAAAGTCTAAACATAACCCTAGCAATCCCTGAGAAACACTGCACCTCAAAACGGATATTATAGGTCACCTAGAAAGACAATGATGAAGGAAACATAACAGTATAATACAGTTTTTAATACAGCTAAGTGCACTTCATAAAGTTGGTAACTAGCATTAATGGTATTAATAGGGTCCCTCTCCCCACCGGCTTCTGGCCCAAACGTTCTGGGACTCATGGCTGGCAGTGGATTGAGTTTGGCCATGTAGGATTCAAAGCCCCCAGTAACCATTTGGGTGGTCAGATGCAACACTGCTACATTCCATGTAGAACACACTGTAGTATCTCATGGCCACTGCTGGAGGATCAGCTCCTGCTCTGGGACCATGTGACCAAACTGGGCAATAATCTGGGTTATACCCAGCCAAACTGTCCAATAATACTCAGCAGGCCTGGGAGATCATCAGTTGATGGAAAGCCTGAAACTGCCAAGGTTTATACTGCCAGGACTGCGGTGTGGTATGTTGTCGACATTCATCATGTGGATACTGATGTAATGTCAACATGCTTAGAATGTTGGCAAAATGTCCTTGACGGTCTAGTGGTGACTTACCTGGTACTGCAGAAGCTCCAGCTGTGCCTTCCAGGTCCACAGGTGACATCAGAATGACTTCCTGTGGGTCCTCCCCTCCCGTAGCCCAACCCTAACCCTTTTGCTGGTACACGCAGAAGGTCCACATTTCACATGATGACATTCTTTCTGAACATATAAAAATTCTGCATTTGCCGACATGTTGATATTTCAACAGTGTTGACGTAATAATTGACAACGATGTGAATGTTGACATTATGACTACATGCCGACAGGACCCCTTCCTTCCATGATCATTCAGGCCATCTAAACGGCTTCCTAATTGTAAAGAAAAAGAAAAACTTAAGTGGGAAAATATGCATGTTTGTCAATCAATTGTTGCGTAACGTTCTAGGGTTCTACTGTTTCTGGAGTGTTGTACCCCTGTTTGAAAAAGAGATAGTATAAAAAAAATAGTACTTTTCAAACCCAATCTTGATGAACCTCCTGCAGGTCATGCTTTCTGATGTCTTTAATCATGCATAGGTCAGTTAATTTATTTTGCTGGGTCAGTTATTACCCCACCTGTTTGCACAGACAGAAATACTGAAAACATGACCTGTTTGGGAAACTTGAGGACTGAAGTTGAAAAACAATGGGGTAGAGCAGGCATTCCCAACCGCGGTCCTCAAGGCACACTGACAGTGCAGGTTTTGGTGATATCCATGCTTCAGCACAGATGGTCAAATCAAAATAACTAAGGTACTAGTTAAGTCACCTGTACTAAGCATGGATAGCACTAAAACCTGCACTGTTAGTGTGCCTTGAGGACCGAAGTAGGAAAAGCCTGGGTTAGACTACGTATAAAGCCTGACAGCATTGCAGCACATGCGCAGAGCGGCTCCGACGCAGCATGGCAATAAGTAGCGTCAGATGCACCCTCACTCTGCCCAGATTCCTCCTCCGTAACCTGCAGATGTCGTGATTGACAGGCAGCAGCATTGATGGAGTGTGCAGTGGGCGGAGATCATCCCTGTTTTCTAAGAGGGGAGAGCTAAGGGTCTGCATGGCACCACACAGAATTCCTGGCCTCACAGACCCCGCTTCCGCTGGCCAGCTGCACAAGCCGAGGCTTACTCAGCTGGCCATGAGCGGGGAACGATCGCGACGCCGGTCGCAGTGTTGGGATCGTAGCTACATGCAGGAGGAGTCTCTTTTAATGAGACGTCTACTGCATCTCCTTACTAGAGATCAGAGGGAAAGTCAGTGCTGCTTACATGCGGCATTAAATTTCCGTCCATTTCGGAATCTGGCCCTTAATACATTTAGGTGGCAAATTTGTGGCGTTTCGTACAAAAGGTGCTTAATATTGAACACGATAACAACGTGCAGTGAGCGCAGAGAAGGGGCAGCGAGGAATCACTGTGAAGCTTAGCTGGAGAGGCTTCCGAAAAGGTCAGCGGCATCTTAATTATCAGCAGGGAGGAATATAGCACATCAAGTCACTGTCGCACTCTGCTTGAGCATACCTCCCAACATGACCCTCTCCAGGAGGGACAGAATGCTCTGCTTCTGGACTTCCCTCTTAATTTATGATTGCCCTCACCTGTAGTGAAACACCTTTCTTATCCATTAACCTGTTCAACATAGGTGATGGCAATCATAGATTAAGAGAAAAGTCCAGAAGCAGAGCATTCTGTCCCTCCTGGAGAGGGTCATGTTGGGAGGTATGCTTGAAGTCAGATATAGAAGATATTTCCGCATACTCTAAGACTTGCAAAAAAAGAGCACTCAGGTAGATTATGCATAACACCAATTCTGTACTGTTCCCAAGTATTGCTAAATAAAAAAGTACATATAAATACTATAATTACCATGTTCCATCAAGCAGCATGCACATATGAATGTTTCTTTCCATAAAGCACAGCGGAGCACAGGAACAGATCCATGGACAGGAATAGCCGGCAGTGATAATAGCACATCGACAAAGACGTCCTATTAGATCCTAGCTGAAGTTGGTTTACGTTCCGGGTCCCTTTGATTACGCAGCTGTTCCAGTTTATAGTGTTATTTGCACAGCGGGTTTATGCTTTATGCATTACCACCTACACAGAAAACTAAACCAAACCGACAGTTTCAGAAGATCGTGTTGCCCTAAATAAAAGCTATTTATAGGTACAGACTGCTCTTATCCGAAAGAACATTATGTAAAAATTATAATTAGGGAAATGTTCCCATAATGAAATATGTTAATCTGCAAGTATACATACTGCAAGGTTAATATATATGCAAGTTAAAATTGTTTTAGGACTATAGTGTGTGTGTGTATATATATATATATATATAAACAATAGTAGAGGAGCACCACAGGAATATTTATATATATATACTATCTCCTATATAATAGCCCTGTGATTCTGTGCCTGGGTCTCTAATGCTGGGTATGGCTAGGAGCTCTCATTGGGTTAGTGGCAGGTCTATCACACCCAGCCCACAGCTGATTGAGTGAGAAACGCCCTCCCACACAGGTTACATCCAATGGGAGGCTCTGCCCTTTGCCTGCTGTGTGTTCTCAGAGCAGGATTAGCAATGGGGCTGATGGAGCTGCAGCTCCAGCCCCACACCCCAAAATAGTTCCACTGCATCTGCAGCATCATACCCTCCAACAATGGCCCTCATTCCGAGTTGTTCGCTCGGTAATTTTCTTCGCATCGCAGCGATTTTCCGCTAATTGCGCATGCGCAATGTTCGCACTGCGACTGCACCAAGTAAATTTGCTATGCAGTTAGGTATTTTACTCACGGCATTACGAGGTTTTTTCTTCATTCTGGTGATCGTAATGTGATTGACAGGAAGTGGGTGTTTCTGGGCGGAAACTGGCCGTTTCATGGGTGTGTGTGAAAAAACGCTGCCGTTTCTGGGAAAAACGCGGGAGTGTCTGAAGAAACGGGGGAGTGTCTGGGCGAACGCTGGGTGTGTTTGTGACGTCAAACCAGGAACGAAACTGACTGAACTGATCGCAGTTGCCGAGTAAGTCTGGAGAAACTGCTAAGAAGTGTCTATTCGCAATTCTGCTAATCTTTCGTTCGCAATTTTACTATGCTAAGATTCACTCCCAGTAGGCGGCGGCTTAGCGTGTGCATAGCTGCTAAAAGCAGCTTGCGAGCGAACAACTCGGAATGACCACCAATGTACACATAAACATTGATACACATTCGAAAAGGGGGCGTGGCCACGGGTAGAGCCCCTTTTCCTATACTTTCAATGGAAGCTTGGAGACTCAAAAAATGGTACCATAATAAAAAGTGACTGTACCTGCCAAAACGGTGCAGCTGATGGGTATGCCACTGCATATGCAGCAAGTCTCTGCACTGTAGATAGGGGAAAAAACAATCCTTTTACTGCAGCGTCCTATGGGGGTCGTTCCAAGTTGATCGCTAGCTGCATTCGTTCGCTGTGCAGCGATCAGGCAAAAACTCAGCACTTATGCGTATGCAGCGCAATGCGCACGTGCGGCGTACTATTACAACGAACGATGTAGTTGTACACAGGGTCTAGCGATGCTTTTCAGTCGCACAGGCAGCCGCAGAGTGATTGACAGGAAGAGGGCGCTTCTGGGTGTCAACTGACCGTTTTCAGGGAGTGTTCGGAAAAACGCAGGCGTGGCTGGGCGAACGCAGGGCGTGTTCATGACGTCAAATCAGGAACTGAATGGTCTGAAGTGATCGCAAGTGCTGAGTAGGTCTGAAGCTACTCTGAAACTGCACAAATTTTTTTTGTACCCGCTCTCCAATCCCTTCGTTCGCACTTCTGCTAAGCTAAAATACACTCCCAGTGGGCGGCGGCATAGCGTTTGCACGGCTGCTAAAAACTGCTAGCGATCGATCAACTCGGAATGACCACCAATGTCTTGCTGCCAGTCCACCTGCCCCCTCCGGCATCAATCCCCACTCCCTAGCCGCCCCGCAGGTGAAACAAAAGCTGTGCGGCCACCGGCATAGATGTGTATGAAAGCGGCGCAGCGGGAGACTTTCATGGGCCTCCCTGCGCCGCATACTCTCTGAGCCCCCCCACCACAGCCGCAGCCAGATCCCCGGAGGCCCTGACTCCGCAACACAGCACCTGGCCTGCCGGCCTGGAAGCCCTGAGATGGTTAATGTAACGGATAGAGAGGGTGATATCGCGGAGGGTAATGTATGGACGCTGAATCAATCTAAAAGGTGACAGTGCTGTGCAGTGCAGTGGGTGTGCAGTCAGGCCCGTTGCTAGAGTGTTCGCCGCCCCCCTGCAAACTATAAATTTGCACCCTTGCATACTTTACAAACGCACAGCGCACATAATACCCCCTGTAGTAGAGAGACTTACACATGTAATGCCCCCTGTACCAGATACGCTTACACATGTAATGCCCCCTGAACCAGTGACGCTTACACATGTCACCCCCCCTGTACCAGTGACGCTTACACAAGTAACACCCCCTGTAGCAGTGACGCTTACACACGTAACGCCCCCCTGTACCTGTGACGCTTACACACGTAACGCCCCCTGTAGCAGTGACGCTTACACACGTAATACCCTCTGTAGCAGTGACGCTTACACATGTAACGCCCTCTGTACCAGTGCCGCTTAGACACGTAACGCCCCCTGTACCAGTGACACTTACACACGTAATGCCCCCTCTACCAGTACCGCTTACACACATAACGCCCTCTGTACCAGTGCCGCTTACACACGTAACGCCCCCTGTACCAGTGACGCTTACACACATTATGCAGCAGTCACACATACATACACACACACACACACACACACACACACACACAACAAACACATATATATACAAACACACACACATACACCTGTACATACATTACACACATACACAGTCACACATATATACAGTATACACAGACACTGCATATATATATACACACACACTCACTCTCTTTCCAGACACTTATCTAATGAAGTCTGGCTGGCCGAAGCTGTAGCAGCTCATCCTCCTGCTGCAGCATGCTCCCGTGTAGCTTCACCCCTTACTCCCATCTAACTCCGCCCACTTTGGCTCCCTCCCGGCCACTGAATGTCTCACAGGGCAGGGGAGGGGGGAGAGGAGGTTTTGTGCTGACGGCGCCGAGGGTGAGAGGAGGCTTTGTGCTGACGGCGCCGAGGGGGAGAAAAGGTTTTGTGCTTCCGGCGCCGCTGCATGTGTGACAGCAGCCGGCAACAGCAGGGATAGCAGCAGAAGCTCAGCACAGGGATGCAGAGCAGGGAGAACGTCTCTCCTTCCTGGTGCCTCCCTGCACTGCATCCCTTTGCTGAGCGGCTAGCGCCGGCCCTGTGTGCAGTGTCAACTGACACTGCACAGCACTCTCACCTTTTACATTTATTCAGCCAGTCACACAGTTCTGCCAGCCAGTCACTATTGTTAGCACCAGTGTCCCAACGCGCCGCTATAGAGGGAAGTAGACGCACTACATAAACTACAGCTCCCAGCAGCCCTTAGCACCGAAGCATTCCGGCCCTTAGGGCTGCTGGGAGCTGTTGTTTATTGCGTACATCTTCTTCCCTGTAATGTGGCACATTGGGACACCGGCGCGAACAATAGTGACAGCCTGCTGTGCGAGTCTCCAGGAGAGCCACTGTCAAAGGAAGGACAGCAGTTTAGCTGCTGACAGGAGGAGAAGCAGGAGAAGCATTACCCGCCCCTCCCCCACTCACAGTACCTCCAGGCCCCATCCGCGGCACCCCCACACACTCCCTCCAGCACCCGCGATAGCTCTGGACCCCCTCCCCCACCCGCAACGACCCCGTACCTCTCGCCGTACCACCGCATCTGCCCCTCCCCCACCCGGGACAACCCCGCAACTGCTCCTTCCCCACCCGCAGCACCTCCGGACCACTACCCACGCACCCTCCCCCACCTGCGGCACCACCGCAACTGCCCCTCCCGTGGCACCCCAGGATCCCATCCGCCTCTTCCCCGCACCCCCTACTCCCCCAACGAAAGCACCTACTAGGTGATTCACCAGGCTCTGCATGCGCTGTTCACACCGTTGCAAGGGGCTTTCACCCCTTAACCATTGCATGCCCTTTCTCCGTGCAATATTTAACCACTCACACAATTGTGATTGGATGTAATACTCCATATAATAAAAATATTGCATGCCACAAGGGTGTGCAAGGGTTAAGGGGGCGTAGCCCCTTACGACGGTGTGAAGAGAGCCCGTAGGGCGCGATGAATCACCTAGTATACTTAATAATTTCTCATATGTATTAAAAGCGTTATAAAAGTTCACAAATTCAATCAACAAAATAAAATAATATTCATATCACAGTAGTGACCATAATGTAATACAGTTTCGTTCTCCCAACCACTGCTTAGGCACAAGAGATAATCCAACGCGTTTTGTCTCTTGTCAAGACTTCATCAGGGGTAAATCTACAAACACAGAGCATATAGCTTAGACCTTTACAATGGTATGCATATATCAGCATTATACAGGACAAATCCAAATATTGGAAGGGGCAAAAAAATTAAATTAAAGATGTTTAAATTAGTACCATAGTACTATATATATATATATATATATATATATATATATATTGCTCAAAAAAATAAAGGGAACACTAAAATAACACATCCTAGATCTGAATGAATGAAATATTCTTATTAAATACTTTGTTCTTTACATAGTTGAATGTGCTGACAACAAAATCACACAAAAATTGTCAATGGAAATCAAATTTATTTAACCATGGAGGTCTGGATTTGGAGTCACACTCAAAATGAAAGTGGAAAAACACACTACAGGCTGATCCAACTTTGATGTAATGTCCTTAAAACAAGTCAAAATGAGGCTCAGTAGTGTGTGTGGCCTCCACGTGCCTGTATGACCTCCCTACAATGCCTGGGCATGCTCCTGATGAGGTGGCGGATGGTCTCCTGAGGGATCTCCTCCCTGACCTGGACTAAAGCATCCGCCAACTCCTGGACAGTCTGTGGTGCACCATGTTAGTGGATGGAGCGAGAAATGATGTCCCAGATGTGCTCAATTGGATTCAGGTCTGGGGAACGGGCGGGCCAGTCCATAGCATCAATGCCTTCGTCTTGCAGGAACTGCTGACATACTCCAGCCACATGAGGTCTAGCATTGTCTTGCATTAGGAGGAACACAGGGCCAACCGCACCAGCATATGGTCTCACAAGGGGTCTGAGGATCTCATCTTGGTAACTAATGGCAGTCAGGCTACCTCTGGTGAGCACATGGAGGGCTGTGCGGCCCCCCCAAAGAAATGCCACCCCACACCTATACTGACCCACTGCCAAACCGGGCATGCTGGAGGATGTTGCAGGCAGCAGAACGTTCTCCTTGGCGTCTCCAGACTCTTTCACGTCTGTCACATGTGCTCAGTGAGAACCTGCTTTCGTCTGTGAAGAGCACAGGGTGCCAGTGGCGAATTTGCCAATCTTGGTGTTCTCTGGCAAATGCCAAACGTCCTGCACGGTGTTGGGCTGTAAGCACAACCCCCACCTGTGGACGACGGGCCCTCATACCACCCTCATGGAGTCTGTTTCTGATGTTTGAGTAGACACATGCACATTTGTGGCTTGCTGGAGCTCATTTTGCAGGGCTCTGGCAGTGCTCCTCCTGTTCCTCCTTGCACAAAGGCGGAGGTAGCGGTCCTGCTGCTGGGTTGTTGCCCTCCTACAGCCTCCTCCACGTCTCCTGATGTACTGGCCTGTCTCCTGGTAGTGCCTCCATGCTCTGGACACTACGCTGACAGACACAGCAAACCTTCTTGCCACAGCTCGCATTGATGTGCCATCCTGGATGAGCTGCACTACCTGAGCCACTTGTGTGGGTTGTAGACTCCGTCTCATGCTACCACTAGAGTGAAAGCACCGCCAGCTTTCAAAAGTGACCAAAACATCAGCCAGAAAGCATAGGAGCTGAGAAGTGGTCTGTGGTCACCACCTGCAGAACAACTCCTTTATTGGGGGTGTCTTGCTAATTGCCTATAATTCCCACCTGTTGTCTATTCCATTTGCACAACAGCATGTGAAATTGATTGTCAATCAGTGTTGCTTCCTAAGTGGACAGTTTGATTTCACAGAAGTGTGATTGACTTGTAGTTACATTGTGTTGTTTAAGTGTTCCCTTTATTTTTTGGAGCAGTAATATATAGTATATATATACAAACAGAAAGTTCAGCACTCACCATAGGCTACATGCACCCCACCCTATGAGTGGTGAGTGCAGACACTGCACCCCGCTTCTGGGGTGGTGAGTGCTGTGGTTTTACATTTGTTGGGGTATATATATATATATATATATATATATATATGAGTGTGTGTATTACTAAGCTAAATAATTAGCCTTGAAGCTGAAGTGTTTCTAAGTAAGTATCACTGAGCTTTACCATCTGGTTAATGCCGCTCCAAAAAAGGTTCCGGCCCTACCCCCATTCAGAACTCCCTGACGCCCTTTCTGGATGCGGCCTCAAAGTGTCAGGTCGCGCACGCGGACAACGGCCGGTGTGCATACACAGACCACCTGGATGCGACTGCTATGTGCGAACGCGCGGCTGAGTTCAGGTCTGAATAACCCCCAAAATGCATATATTTTGCCTATATGCAACCGCATCTGAATGTGTGCGTGGTTTGCTACTTGTCAACCCAAAACTCAAACTCTGCATGTTAACAGTCGGCATGTTGACGTAACGTTTTCAGGCGATTTTAACCCTACCTTAACTCAACCATAACCGCAACCTAACCCTAACTGCTGCCTAACCCTAACAATAAAGTGGACTGTTGGCATTCACACTGTCAGCATTCTGACTAGACCTTTTGCCCTTGTTGACATTTGGTATATCTACATAATGACTGCATGTCATCGCCATGTGGGAAATCTCTCCTCTGTTGGATTCTGTGGAGGTATACGGCCTACTGTGGAGGTATAAGGCCTAATTCAGTCCTGATCGCTGGGCTTCTAATTTTGCTGTCCTGCCGAGGTTGACAGGGAGAGGTGCCCAGTCAGGCCCTAACCATCATCATGCTGCATGTGTCCCCTGTGCCCACTGAGGCAGCCCCACCAGGCATGGAGCCAACAGTTGCTGACCAAATCTTTACCGGGGTCCCACAGCCTCCTCCCACCAGCTGTACAGCATGGATGCTGGAAGCACACCGCATTCTGTGCTGTAGTCTCCTCTCCAGTCATCCTTGTCACTGCCTTTAACCATGCTCCCGACTCCAAGCCCCTGGGCACTGGCCTAGTAAGTGTTGCTCATTGTCAGGCATAATACTGTGTTATATATGTGTAAATGGACTCCTGTAAGAAGAAAAAAAGATTTGCTTACTGCTTTACATAACCACACCCATACATTTCCATAATCCCCCTTTTACCAAATTGCTGCCTCTGGCTTATATCTTTAGGAGAAGTGGGTCCCTATCTCCTGTATTCTTTTAGGGCCTGATACTGAACTCATCTTCGCACTGCACAAGCCCACTGAGAGAATACACGCATGTGTACTTGCAGTCATGTATGTATCTGGCACTTGTACCTTGCGAATGGAGAGGTGTAACAGGCAAGGGATGTGCGAATACAGTAATTGTGTTTCACTCAAATTCAGACTTACAGAAATGCGTGTATACTCCTGTTATCAGGGTAGGTGTATATGCACACCAATGATGATGATTTGGCGTTGACCACGATACATATGCTGCTGACGTGAAGCTGGGCACAACTTGTACAGCTGTGCATATTGATAAACATATGTTGTTTCTCTAACGTCCTAGTGGATGCTGGGGACTCCGTCAGGACCATGGGGATTAGCGGCTCCGCAGGAGACAGGGCACAAAAATAAAGCTTTAGGATCAGGTGGTGTGCACTGGCTCCTCCCCCTATGACCCTCCTCCAAGCCTCAGTTAGGTTTTTGTGCCCGTCCGAGCAGGGTGCAATCTAGGTGGCTCTCCTAAAGAGCTGCTTAGAAAAAGTTTTTAGGTTTTTTATTTTCAGTGAGTCCTGCTGGCAACAGGCTCACTGCATCGAGGGACTTAGGGGAGAGAAGTCAACTCACCTGCGTGCAGGATGGATTGGCTTCTTAGGCTACTGGACACCATTAGCTCCAGAGGGATCGAACACAGGCCCAGCCATGGAGTCCGGTCCCGGAGCCGCGCCGCCGACCCCCCTTGCAGATGCCGAAGATGGAAGAGGTCCAGAAGCAGGCGGCAGAAGACTTTTCAGTCTTCCTGAGGTAGCGCACAGCACTGCAGCTGTGCGCCATTGTTGTCAGCACACTTCACACAGCGGTCACGGAGGGTGCAGGGCGCTGGGGGGGCGCCCTGGGCAGCAATGTATAATACCTTTTTATGGCTAAAAAAATACATCACATATAGCCCTTGAGGCTATATGGATGTATTTAACCCCTGCCAGATCTCACAAACTCCGGAGAAGAGCCCGCCGAAATAGGGGGCGGGGCTTATTCTCCTCAGCACACAGCGCCATTTTCCTGCTCAGCTCCGCTGTGAGGAAGGCTCCCAGGACTCTCCCCTGCACTGCACTACAGAAACAGGGTAAAACAGAGAGGGGGGGCACTTTTTTGGCGATATTACTATATTTAAGCTGCTATAAGGATTCAACACTTATATAGGGTTGTTCCCATATATATTATAGCGCTTGGGTGTGTGCTGGCAAACTCTCCCTCTGTCTCCCCAAAGGGCTAGTGGGGTCCTGTCTTCAATAGAGCATTCCCTGTGTGTCTGCTGTGTGTCGGTACGTGTGTGTCGACATGTATGAGGACGATGTTGGTGTGGAGGCAGAGCAATTGCCGGTAATGGTGATGTCACCCCCCAGGGAGTCGACACCGGAATGGATGGCTTTGTTTATGGAATTACGTGATAATGTCAGCACATTACAAAAATCAGTTGACGACATGAGACGGCCGGAAAACCAGTTAGTACCTGCCCAGGCGTCTCAGACACCGTATGGGGCTGTAAAACGCCCTTTACCTCAGTCGGTCGACACAGACCCAGACACGGACACTGAATCTAGTGTCGACGGTGAAGAAACAAACGTATTTTCCAGTAGGGCCACACGTTATATGATCACGGCAATGAAGGAGGCTTTGCATATCTCTGATACTACAAGTACCACAAAAAGGGGTATTATGTGGGGGGTGAAAAAACTACCTGTAGTTTTTCCTGAATCAGAGGAATTGAATGATGTATGTGATGAAGCGTGGGTTAACCCGGATAGAAAAGTGCTAATTTCAAAAAAGTTATTGGCATTATACCCTTTCCCGCCAGAGGTTAGGGCGCGCTGGGAAACACCCCCTAAGGTGGATAAGGCGCTCACACGCTTATCAAAACAAGTGGCGTTACCGTCTCCTGATACGGCCGCCCTCAAGGATCCAGCTGATAGGAGGCTGGAAACTACCCTAAAAAGTATATACACACATACTGGTGTTATACTGCGACCAGCCATCGCCTCAGCCTGGATGTGCAGTGCTGGGGTGGTCTGGTCGGATTCCCTGACTGAAAATATTGATACCCTGGATAGGGACAGTATTTTACAGACTTTAGAGCAATTAAAGGATGCTTTTCTTTATATGCGAGATGCTCAGAGGGATATTTGCACTCTGGCATCGAGAGTAAGTGCGATGTCCATATCTGCCAGAAGAAGTTTATGGACACGACAGTGGTCAGGTGATGCGGATTCCAAACGGCATATGGAAGTATTGCCGTATAAAGGGGAGGAATTATTTGGCGTCGGTCTATCGGATTTGGTGGCCACGGCTACTGCCGGGAAATCCACCTTTTTACCTCAGACCCCCTCCCAACAGAAAAAGACACCGTCTTTTCAGCCGCAGTCCTTTCGGTCCTATAAGAAGCGGGCAAAAGGACAGTCATATCTGCCCCGAGGCAGAGGAAAGGGTAAGAGAGGGCAGCAAGCAGCTCCTTCCCAGGAACAGAAGCCCTCCGCGGGTTCTGCAAAGCCCTCAGCATGACGCTGGGGCTTTACAAGCGGACTCAGGAACGGTGGGGGGTCGACTCAAGAATTTCAGCGCGCAGTGGGCTTGCTCACAGGTGGACCCCTGGATCCTGCAGGTAGTATCTCAGGGTTACAGGTTGGAATTCGAGAAGTCTCCCCCTCGCCGGTTCCTAAAGTCTGCTTTGCCAACGTCTCCCTCAGACAGGGCGACGGTATTGGAAGCCATTCACAAGCTGTTTTCTCAGCAGGTGATAGTCAAGGTACCCCTCCTACAACAGGAAAAGGGGTATTACTCCACGCTATTTGTGGTACCGAAGCCGGACGGCTCGGTAAGACCTATTCTAAATCTGAAATCTTTGAACCTGTACATACAAAAATTCAAGTTCAAGATGGAACTTAGACCTCTTTGTCTGGTAATCACGTGAACACCAGATAACACCGCCCAACGCCGTGGAAAAATGACAGATTAGCTGAAGTGCACATTGTGGGGATCTATAGCCTGGATCTCCCCCATATTGTGTCAAATAAAAAAAGGTCACCTCATTAAACGGGGTTGGTTTCCTAGGTTACAAAATGGTAGGCGTTGTTGGGCTGTGAAATTATTCTTACACATGGCTAGCGTTTAAATCAAAATGCAAAAAATGAGCAATGAAAAAAAATGATTATGATTTTCTGATGCAAATTTTTTGGTGATAACCTGAAACATAGAATTCTGCAGTTGGCGATTTTGGAACAGTGGGTTAATGCCAAGGCAAGAAACACAACATTTTTATTTGTGGCGTATGTACAAAAAAAAAATCACAAACGCACTTAGTTCAGTTAAATAGAAAAATTATTTATTGACCATTTTGATTACATTTTATTTGTCGTGTAAGAATGATCAATAATAGTATTTTTCTGATCATACAAAGTGGCATATGTACTGTATTAAGCCTGGAGAAGTGTTAAAGAAGTGATAAGTGGAAAGTGACAACACACCAGCCAATCATTATAGGTTTGAAATTTGACAGTTAGGAGCTGATTGGCTGGTGCGTTTTTACCTTCCACTTATCACTTCTTTATCACTTCTCCATGCTTAATACATATGCCCTAAAGTCTTCTAAGCTATTATATAAGGCACCAATAGTGTGGCTAGTTCATCAAAAAACAGTGATACGGATTGTGAAATGTGATGAGCGCAGATGTTGAATAGGGGTAAGAAACCCTTGCAACGAATGAAGTGAAGAATGCAATTTAAAGAAAGCCTATATGCCGGCCAATATAATCGGTGAGTGCTAGGCTGTAGCGCAGAATCACTTTATTTTGACTATTCCAATTAAAATGTCAGGGCTCAGTTTAATTTTATAATATTGTTCCTATTTCTTAATGGTGACAAATGTAACGTGATTTGTATGAGCCGGCGCCAATCTGGTAAGATTGTGGTAAAATAGTCCTTAGATTTAAAGCAGCGATTCGTTTAAAGGAGAGAATAACCTGGTTTTGCCTTTAAACTAATTTATGTTTTAAAATGAATGACTATGGGGTGCAATTCAATTAGCCACGTATTATCCAGTTGTGAAAAAGGCTGGTAGCCTCGGGCTTTAACGGTTTGGGGCAGTTCAATCACAGACCCTTTTTCTTGCCCGGTAAATTACTCTTAACGGGGCGTTAACACATAGGGTGGTATTCAATTGTTTGAAAAGTCGGTTGGGTGTCTGTTTTTTCCTATCTAATAAACTGGGGGGGAAACAGACACCCAACTGACTTTTGAAACAATTGAATTCCCCCTATAGGGTTTAACAATTTAAAGCTTCTAAAACGGAGAATTCATGATATTGCCCATAGAAACCAATCAGATGCTGTCTATCATTTCTCTATTGCCTTTTAGAAAATGATAGAGTCTGATTGGTTGCTATGCGCAACATCACCAATTCTCTGTTTTAGAATCCGGAATACGCTTGTTAAGAGTTAATTTACCGGGCAAGAAAAAGGGACTATAATTGAATTGCCCCAGACGTTAAAGCCCGAGGCTACACAGCCGCGGCACCCGAATACTGACTTTTTATCAGGGATTTCTTTTCGAGCCTCAAAAAAAAAATCCCTGTTAATTGCAGCCTGCGTGCTGCCATCACAGCTAATTGAATAGCCTTCGGTAAGTTACCGCAGCTATTTGAATCCCCCTCTTATATTGCCAGAATCACGCCGGCTCCCACAAATCATGGTCTGTTACATTTGTCCCTTCGTGCTATAAATTGGGTGTAGCATGTCCATAAGAGATCATCTCTAGAATAGACACAGATACAACTGCAGTGATGGAAGTGTTAATGAGTACTTTGTTATGTAACAGAGGGATGACTCATATCGCCATGCTCTTATGTTGTTATTTAGTCTTGGTGCAGAATGATTGTCACTCAGTACTGTCACATTTACTGTATACGTGAAATTGCAGAGAGCGATAGAACAGCGACATCATATTTTCCTCTTTTTTTTTTTTTGCAGTGAGATATTTTAATTTACAACCTACTGCACTGCAGCGTTTTCCTCTGCACAGTCCGTGGTGTCATCTCATTGCGCAATCTGCACATACAACCAGGACTAATGGCCGTTGCTCATTTTCTGTTGTGTTTTTCCTTCCCCAGCTGCAGATTAAGCACGCTGTGACTGAAGCCGAGATCCAGAAGCTAAAGACAAAGGTAAGAGAGGAGGATGCGCTTCCTTTGTCACAGAATAGGGGCATGTGCTGACTGCATGACATTGTCTCCCTACAGCCTGCTATGTGACTGGGGGGGATGAAGGGAGGGTCGCGGTGAACAGTTTAATGGCTCAGCACAGCAATAGTACAAATTGAGTATTGATGTCTAAATGTGTAATCATTATTTCTACCTATTCAATACACATGGAGAATATGTTCAATTACAGGAGACATTTTTGTTAAACACCAGTTGCCGATCTCAAAAACTGCATACAGCAGCCCCAGTCCTGGGTTGTTAAAAAAATAATAGAGCAAATGCTTTATAACAGAGGGCATTTATTATCAATGTAATATGAAAAATCTCAATTCCTTTGCATATCGAATGCATTGTTTCATTAAAAAAAAATACAAAATTATACATATATTTTTATATATATATATATAATATCGGAGCAATAGAGGCATCATTCTTGCTATTTCGGACAATCCCAGCGAATTGATTGACTGTATTCACTTAAATCATTGATAAGCAACAGTTGCCCCTCTCAGCCTTCATCAGCTGATTCCTGCTGTATTGTCAGATGTGTCTTTTATGGGTTATACAGTAACGATTGTTTATCACACATTACAATGCCTACTGATGTTATTACAGATAGGTGTCTCTTGCTTTTATTATTAAGGTTAATGTGCAGCCCTTATCATTGTAACTTGGACATCCATGTTGCCTCTGGAAGGTTATCTGGGTGCCCGTCACTGAATTACATAGAAGGACTTCCACTGCACTCTGTAGCAGAAGATGGATACACATCTCAGAGAGCTGTACACTTGTGCAAATAGTGAAACTGCATTCTCTTTGTTTTATTTAAATGTTATTTTGTATCGATAAGCATAGTGTTATAGGCTCTACACACTGATAGATCCGCCGTCGAGCTGCCCGACGGCGGATACGGCCGACGGGTGGCCCGGCGGCGGGGAGGCAGTGACGGAGGGAGTGAAGTTTCTTTACTCCCCCCCGTCACCCGCCTCCATAGCAGTGCAGGCCAATGTGGACGATCTCGTCCATATTGGCCTGCATGCACAAGCGACGGGGCACCAGCGATGAACGAGCGCGGGGCCGCGCATCGTTCATCGCTGGTGCCTCCACACTGAAAGATATGAACGGTATCTCGTTCATTAATGAACGAGATCGTTCATATCTTTCTGTATTATCTGCCAGTGTGTAGGGCCCATTACATTATCTATACCCTACCAATCAAAAGTAGAAAACCCCCATTTTGGGCATTTTTATTGTATGCAGTTTAAATGTACTCCAAAATGAAAGCATAGAGCAAATGAACAATTTGAGATATCTAAATATTTGACTCAGCAAAGTAGCCGCCTTTTACAGATATAACCGCCAAACACATCTATGGCAATCTTTCTATAATGGAACACTGTTGCTGAAGTTCCCATAGATGTGTTGCACTTGTAGGCAGTTGATTTCAAACCAGCTCAGTGGGGTGTAATTCTGTAGACCAGTATTTCCCAACAGTCCTCAAGGCACATTAACAGTCCAGGTTTTAGTGATATCCATGCTTGAGCAGAGATGGTTAAATCAAATTAACTGAGGTACGAATTAAGTCACCTGTGCTCAACTAAGGCTATCCTTAAAACCTGGACTGTTAGTTTGCCTTGAGGAACCGTGGTTGGGAACCCCTGCTGTAGACTGTGGTGGCCATTTCATGATTTCAAGCCTACCATCTTGTTCTTTTCCTTGAAGGTAGTTCTGACATAGCCTGGAGCTATGTGTTGAGTCATTATCTTGATTAATGGGTCCATAAGACCTTCTTCCAATCTTCAGTAGTCTGCTGGCGGTGCTTCATGGCCCAGGCAAGCCTCTTTCTCATTGCTGCAGAACAACTGTAAGTTCTTAAACCGTTCCCTGTTCCCTGAAAAGAGGCCTTTTTTTATAACTTTGAAATCTACATTATTTTTCATTTTTTCCTAACTTACCACTTTTTTTTTAACTGCTAGCAGCCTTCCGCTTACCTTTGTGCCATCTCAGATTACTGATTGCTTAACTTTCAATAAAGAGTGGAAAAGTGGAGGTGTTAACTTGTGACCGATAGTGTAAGCCAATGAGCTGAGTTGCTATATTACTCTACATAAAGTGGCGCTGTCATCAGGTACTTTGATGTAATGTTGCAAGAAGAAGAAAAAAAATGTTCCTTCTGATCTTATTCAGCCAGTACAGTGTTTTGTTGAAAGTGCTAGAGGAAATATGAAGGCTTTCATCAAGTCCTACTTCAGAAGAGCTGTGAGATATATAGGAAGCTGGCACAAACCTCCAGACTGTGCTGTGCTTGCTACCAGGCCAGCTTCCTATACATGTCACACCTCTCCTTAGTTTGTAGAGGAAAGAAGAGTCTCCTAGTCCTTTGCAAAGTAATAAAATAACATTGTGGGACCTAGCAGTAGGGATGGTCATCGGTGGGTTTAACTATCATTGGTCACCATAGATGGTGACATCAGTTTAGACATAGATGGTTTAACATTTATGGCATGAAGCAAGCGGGGGAGGACCTCTGATGGCTTGTAGCCATCGATGGACTTTGCTGCTATAGAGAATGGCAGACAACGTGCCAATCAGGGAAGGAGGTGGGGCTTAGTGGGCCACCAGGGGTAGGGCTAAGCTCCGTGCCACCAGTACCATGGAAAGAAGAAAAAAACACTGCACTTTTTCTGCACTGATTCCATCAACCACGACTTGCAAACCATCAATGGCTGTTAACTATTGATGGTTGATGGCCATTCGTACCTGGCAGGCTCACTTTAAGTACACTATGGGGTATATGCAATTGCCGGCGAATCGCGGCAATTTTTCGCCTGTTTTTTAATTTGACACAATTCGACCGTCGAATTCCGGCAAGTGGGTGCCGGAATTCAACATATTCAATAAAAAACGGATTCGACGGTCCCGCTGTCGAAAAACGGCCGATTTGACAGATTTTGATTAGACTTGTAAAAATGTTAAAAAAACGGGGAAAATGGTAAAAACCACAAAAAAAAATTGCGTGGGGTCCCCCCTCCTAAGCATAACCAGCCTCGGGCTCTTCGAGCCGGTCCTGGTTCTAAAAATCCGGGGGAAAAACTGACAGGGGATCCCCCGTATTTTTAAAACCAGCACCGGGCTCTGCGCCTGGTGCTGGTGCAAAAAATACGGGGGACAAAAAGCGTAGGATTCCCCCGTATTTTTTACACCAGCATCGGGCTCCACTAGCTGGACAGATAATGCCACAGCCGGGGGTCACTTTTATACAGCGCCCTGCGGCCGTGGCATTAAATATCCAACTAGTCACCACTGGCTGGGGTACCCTGGGGGAGTGGGGATCCCTTCAATCAAGGGGTCCCCCCCCCCAGCCACCCAAGGGCCAGGGGTGAAGCCCGAGGCTGTCCCCCCCATCCAAGGGCTGCGGATGGGGGGCTGATAGCCTTGAGTAAAATGATAGAATATTGTTTTTTCCAGAAGAACTACAAGTTCCAGCAAGCCTCCCCCGCAAGCTGGTACTTGGAGAACCACAAGTACCAGCATGCGGGTGGAAAAACGGACCCGCTGGTACCTGTAGTTCTACTGGAAAAAAAATACCCAAATAAAAACAGGAGACACACACCTTGAAAGTAAAAGTTTATTTCATACATGCCGACACATACATACTTACCTATGTTGACCCGCCGACTGCCACGCCCCCCTCGTCACTGAAGAATCCGGGGTACCTGTGAATAAAATTATACTCACCTGATCCAGTGTCCGGATCTTTTTAAATAATCCTCGTACTTGGCAAAACAACAAAACGGCAACCCAGACCAAACGGACTGAAAGGGGATTCCATGTTTACACATGGGACCCCTTTCCACGAATGCCGGGACCCCACGTGACTCCTGTCACAAAGGGTCCCTTCAGCCAATCAGCGAGCGCAATGTCGTGGCACTCTGCTGATTGGCTATGTGCGTCTGAGCTGTCAGACAGCGCATCGCAAAGCCTTACCATTATATTCAATGGTGGGAACTTTGCGGTCAGCGGTGAGGTCACCCGCGGTCAGCGGCTGACCGCGGGTAACCCCACCGCTGACCGCAAAGTTCCCACCATTGAAACTAATGGAGGGAGCTGTGCGATGCGCTGTCTGCCAGCAGACGCGCATACAGCCAATCAGGAGAGTGCCACGAGGTGGCGCTTCCTGATTGGCTGAAGAGACCTTTCTGTGACAGGAGTCACGGGGGGGTCTCTGCATTCGGGGAAAGGGGTCCCATGTGTAAACATGGGACCCCTTTCAGTCCGCCTGGTCCGGGTGTTCATTTTTTTTTTTTTTTTTTGCCAAGTACGTGGATTATAATAAAAGACCACAGGACACTGGATCAGGTGAGTATAATTTTATTTTCAGGTACACCGTGGATTCTACTTGGACAAGTGGACAGAGGTCGGCGTGTGAACATAGGTAAGTATGTGTGTGTCGACATGTGTGAAGTAAAGTTTTTCTCTCACGGTGTGCGTGTCCTGTTTTTATTTGGGTATTTTTTTTCCAGTAGAACTACAGGTACCAGCGAGCCCGTTTTTCTCCCGCATGCTGGTACTTGTGGTTCTCCAAGTACCAGCTTGCGGGGAGGCTTGCTGGGACTTGTAGTACTACTGGAAAAAAACAATATTCTTTCAATTTTCTCAAGGCTATCAGCCCCCCATCCGCAGCCCTTGGATGGGGGGGACAGCCTCGGGCTTCACCCCTGGCCCTTGGGTGGCTGGGGGGGGGGGGACCCCTTGATTGAAGGGGTCCTCACTCCCCCAGGGTACCCCGGCCAGGGGTGACTAGTTGGATATTTAATGCCACGGCCGCAGGGCGCTGTATAAAAGTGACCCCCGGCTGTGGCATTATCTGTCCAGCTAGAGGAGCCCGATGCTGATGTAAAAAATACGGGGGACCCCTACGCTTTTTGTCCCCCGTATTTTTTGCACCAGCACCAGGCGCAGAGCCTGGTGCTGGTTTTAAAAATACGGGGGATCCCCTGTCAGTTTTTTCCCCGGATTTTTAGAACCAGGACCGGCTCGAAGAGCCCGAGGCTGGTTATGCTTAGGAGGGGGGACCCCACGCAATTTTTTTTCTGATTTTTAACATTCCATTTAAAAAATAATAATAATATTTTTAAAAATATATAAATAATACTTGTGCCTCCAAAATAGACAAACCAAGTACCTAATCCCTTCTAATATAAATAGATATGCTATTACCAATAAAAAACACACACAAAAAAACATGTTTTTAAAAAATTTTAAAATGACGAATTTACTGTCTAAAAGCACTGTTGTCGAATTTACAAACTTCAATTGAATATACTTTTGTCGAATTGCCACATTTGTACCATTGCAGAAATGTCGAATTTGACAAATGTCGAATTTCAAAAAGTCGAATTTGGAAAGTCCGTTTTTTTGACGAAAAGTACTGAATTGCATTGTCGAATATTTTTTTTTTGCGAAAATGTCCCGTTTTTCGACATTTTCGGGAATTCGACCGCAATTGCATATACCCCTATATAGGGTAATGACTTAAAGCAAAGATATTGTATTTGTCCAACAACTAAGTTTATCTTGTATTTTTTATTCTCTTGGCATTTGAGCGAAACGCGTTGCCCACATACCAGCCTTTCTGTTTTAAACTGTTATCCTATCAGTAGAAACCTTACAATTATTAATTATGTGTGTGTGGCATGTAAATGTTTTTAAATGAAATAGAGATATGCGCGTTCCACATTTGAACATTTTAATCTCCCGTTACTTGCAAATTGTATCACTATGTGTGTTGGCAGCCTGAACTATCAGAACTAGATTGTCTCTTTTCTATGCATCCATCCTGTATTACGATGTTCAGAAGAAGCTCAGTCTGTGTGTACAAAGGACTGACTTGGTATGTTAAAGGTGAAGAAATAATATTGCCTCCCAAGAATTACCCAGTTACTAATGGCTGGTGAATTCTGAATGGGAACCTCCTTGTTCATTGTACAGTATTTACCCTGGTAGCATATTGCTTGGCCGGTATGGTTATGTACCATAAATAATAACTTTTCCCTTCTCATGGTTCCTCCCCATCCCTCAGCTGCAAGCTGCAGAGAATGAGAAAGTGAGGTGGGAACTTGAGAAGAACCAGCTGCAGCAGAATATTGAGGAGAACAAAGATAGGATGATGAAGCTGGAAAGTTACTGGATCGAAGCTCAAACCTTGTGCCATACTGTGAACGAGCACCTGAAGGAGACACAGAGCCAGTACCAGGCCCTTGAGAAGAAGTACAACAAGGCCAAGAAGTTAATCAAGGACTTCCAACAAAAGTAAGAATTGCAATACTTCAATGTAAAAGTTATTTCTCTATCGTCCTAGTGGATGCTGGGGTTCCTGAAAGGACCATGGGGAATAGCGGCTCCGCAGGAGACAGGGCACAAAAGTAAAGCTTTTCCGATCAGGTGGTGTGCACTGGCTCCTCCCCCCATGACCCTCCTCCAGACTCCAGTTAGATTTTTGTGCCCGGCCGAGAAGGGTGCAATTCTAGGTGGCTCTCCTAAAGAGCTGCTTAGAGAAAGTTTAGCTTAGGTTTTTTATTTTACAGTGAGTCCTGCTGGCAACAGGATCACTGCAACGAGGGACTGAGGGGAGAAGAAGTGAACTCACCTGCGTGCAGGATGGATTGGCTTCTTGGCTACTGGACATCAGCTCCAGAGGGACGATCACAGGTACAGCCTGGATGGTCACCGGAGCCGCGCCGCCGGCCCCCTTGCAGATGCTGAAGTTAGAAGAGGTCCAGAATCGGCGGCTGAAGACTCTGACAGTCTTCTAAAGGTAGCGCACAGCACTGCAGCTGTGCGCCATTTTCCTCTCAGCACACTTCACACGCTGTCACTGAGGGTGCAGGGCGCTGGGGGGGGGGCGCCCTGGGAGGCAAATGTAAACCTATATACTGGCTAAAAATACCTCACATATAGCCCCCAGAGGCTATATGGAGATATTTAACCCCTGCCAAACTTCACTAAAGAGCGGGAGACGAGCCCGCCGGAAAAGGGGCGGGGCCTATCTCCTCAGCACACAGCGCCATTTTTTCTCTCACAGAAAGGCTGGAGAGAAGGCTCCCAGGCTCTCCCCTGCACTGCACTACAGAAACAGGGTTTAAACAGAGAGGGGGGCACTAATTGGCGATATAAATATATATATATAAAGATGCTATTAGGGAGAAACACTTATATAAGGTTGTCCCTATGTAATTATAGCGTTTTTTGGTGTGTGCTGGCAAACTCTCCCTCTGTCTCTCCAAAGGGCTAGTGGGGTCCTGTCCTCTGTCAGAGCATTCCAGGTGTGTGTGCTGTGTGTCGGTACGTGTGTGTCGACATGTATGAGGACGATGTTGGAGGAGGCGGAGAAATTGCCTGTAATGGTGATGTCACTCTCTAGGGAGTCGACACCGGAATGGATGGCTTATTTAGGGAATTACGTGAAAATGTCAACACGCTGCAAGGTCGGTTGACGACATGAGACGGCCGACAAACAATTAGTACCGGTCCAGGCGTCTCAGAAACACCGTCAGGGGTTTTTAAAAAAACGCCCATTTACCTCAGTCGGTCGACACAGACACAGACACGGACACTGAATCCAGTGTCGACGGTGAATAAACAAACGTATTCCTCATTAGGGCCACACGTTAAGGGCAATGAAGGAGGTGTTACATATTTCTGATACTACAAGTACCACAAAAAAGGGTATTATGTGGGAGTGAAAAAACTACCTGTAGTTTTTCCTGAATCAGATAAAATAAAATGAAGTGTGTGATGATGCGTGGGTTTACCCCGATAGCAAATATTGGCGTTATACCCTTTCCCGCCAGAAGTTAGGGCGCGTTGGGAAACACCCCTTAGGGTGGATAAGGCGCTCACACGCTTATCAAGTGGCGTTACCGTCTCCAGATACGGCCGCCCTCAAGGAGCCAGCTGATAGGCAGCTGGAAAAATATCCTAAAAAGTATATACACACATACGGTGGTTATACTGCGACCAGCGATCGCCATCAGCCTGGAGATGCAGTGCTGGGTTGGCTTGGTCGAATTCCCTGACTAAAAATATTTTATTGATATAGAGCATTTAATAGGATGCATTCTATATATATGTATGCGAGATGCACAGAGGGATATTTGCACTCTGGCATCAAGTGCGTTGTCCATATCTCCCAGAAGATGTCATGGACACGACAGTGGTCAGGTGATACAGATCCCATACGGCACATGGAAGTATTGCCGTATAAAGGGAAGGAGTTATTTGGGGTCGGTCCATCGGACCTGGGGGCCACGGCTACAGCTGGGAAATCCAACCTTTTTACCCCAAGTTACATCTCAGCAGAAAAAGACACTGTCTTTTCAGCCTCAATCCTTCCGTTTCCCATGTGGGCAAGCGGGCAAAAGGCCAGTCATATCTGCCCAGACATAGAGGAAAGGGAAGTAGACTGCAGCAGGCAGCCCCTTCCCAGGAAAAGAAGCCCTCCACCGCGTCTGCCAAGTCCTCAGCGTGACGCTGGGGCCGTGCAAGCGGACTCAGGTGAGGTGGGGGGGTAGTCTCAAGAGTCTCAGCGCGCAGTGGGATCACTCGCAAGTTGACCCCTAGATCGTACAAGTATTATCCCAGGGGTACAGATTGGAGAGTCGAGACATTTTTTCCTCGCAGGTTCCTGAAGCCTGCTTTACCAACGGCTCCCTCCGACAGGGAGGCAGTATTGGGAAAAAATTCACAAGCTGTATTTCCAGCAGGTGATAATCAAAGTACCCCTCCTACAACAAGGAAAAGGGTATTAGTCTTCCACACTATATTGTGGTACTGAAGCCAGACGGCTTGGTGAGACATAGTCTAAATCTGAAATCTTTGAACACTTACATAAAAAGGTTCAAATCAAGATGGAGTCACTCAGAGCAGTGATAGAGAACCGGAAAAAAGGGGACTATATGGTGTCCCTGGACATCAAGGATTACCTCCATGTCCAAATTTGCCCTTCTCAACAAGGGTACCTCTGGTTCGTGATACAGAACTGTCAATATCAGTTTCAGACGCTGCCGTTGAATTATCCACGGCACCCCGGGCCTTTACCAAGGTAATGGCCGAAAAGATGATTCTTAAAAGAAGAAAGGCATCTTAATTATCCCTTACTTGGACGATATCCTGAAAGGGGCAAGTTTCCAGAGAACAGTTGGAGGTCGGAAAAGAACTATCTAAAGTAGTTCTACGACAGCACGAGTGGATTCTAAATATTCCAAAAATCGCAGCTGTTTTCCGATGATACGTCTGCTGTTCCTAGGAATGATTCTGGGCATAGTCCAGAAAGAGGTATTTCTCCTGGAGGGGAAAGCCAGGGAGTTATCCGACCTAGTCAGAAACCTCCTAAAACCAGGCCAAGTATCAGTGCATCAATGCACAGGAGTCCTGGGAAAAATGGTGGCTTCTTACGAAGCGATTCCATTCGGCAGATCTCACGCAAAAACTTTTCAGGGGGATTTGCGGGACGAATGGTCCGGATCGCATCTTCAGATGCATCAGCGGATAACCCTGTCTCCAAGGACAAGGGTGTCTCTTCTGTGGGGGCTGCAGAGTGCTCATCTTCTAGAGGGCAGCACATTCAGCATTCAGGACTGTGTTCTGGTGACCACGGATGCCAGCCTGAGAGGCTGGGGAACAGTCACACAAGGAAGAAATTTCCAAGGAAGTGTGGTCAAGTCTGGAGATTTCTCTCCACATGAATATACTGGAGCTAAGGGCAATTTACGAGCCTAGGAAGACCTCTGCTTCAAAGTCAACCGGTGCTGATCCAGTAGGACATCATCATGGCAGTCGCCCACGTAAACAGACGGGGCGGCACAAGAAGCAGGAGGGCAATGACAGCAAGGATTCTTCGCTGGGCGAAAAATCATGTGATAACACTGTCAGCAGTGTTCATTCCGGGAGTGGACAACTAGGAAGATTTCCTCAGCATGAATGAATTCCACCCGGAAAAGTGGGAACTTCATCTGGAAGTTTCCACATGTTTGTAAACCGTTGGGAAAGACCAAAGGTGGTTATGATGGCGTCCCACATGAAGCGCCAGGTCTAGAGACCCTCAGGCAATAGCTGGGACGCTCTGGTAACACCGTGGGTGTACCAGTCGGTGTATGTGTTCCCTCCTCTGCCTTTCATACCCAATGTATGGAGAATGATAGGAAGGAGAGGAGTAAGAACTATACTCGTGGCTCCGGTTTGGCCAAGAAGAACTTGGTACCCGGAACTTCAAGAGATACTAGAAAGGATCTTGATTCAGCAAGAATCATGTCTGTTCCATGACTTACCGCAGCCGCGTTGACGGGTGAACGCCGGATCCTAAGGGAAAAAGGCATTCCGGAAGAGGTCATCCCTACCCTGGTCAGAGCCAGGAAGGAGGTGACCGCACAACATTATCACTGCTTAGGTGAAAATGTGTTCCATGGTGTGAGGCCAGGAAGGCTCCACGGAAGAATTTCAACTAGGTTAATTCCTACATTTCCTGCAAACAGGAGTGTATATGGGTCTCAAATTGGGGTCCATTAAGGTTCAAATTTCGACCGGTCGATTTTCTTCCAGAAAGAAATTGGCTTCAGTTCCTGAAGTCCAGAAGTTGTTAAGGGAGTACTGCATATACAACCCCCTTTTTTGATGTCTCCAGTGGCACTGGGCGATCTCAACGTAGTTTGGGATTCCTAAAATCACATTGGTTTTAACAACTCAAATCTGTGGATTTGATATATCTCACATGGAAAGCGACCATGCTGTTGGTCCTGACCTCGGCCAGGCGAGTGTCAGAATTGGCGGCTTTATCTCACAAAGCCATATCTGATTGTCCATTCGGACAGAGCAAAGCTGTGGACTCGTCCCCAGTTTCTCCCTAAGGTGGTGTCAGCGTTTCACCTGAACCAGCTTATTGTGGTACCTGCGGCTACTAGGGACTTGGAGGACTCCAAGTTGCTGGATGTTGTCAGGGCCCTGAAAATATAGTTTCCAGGTCGGCTGGAGTCAGGAAATCTGACTTGCTGTTTATCCTGTATGCACCCAACAAGCTGGGTGCTCCTGCTTCTAAGCAGACTATTGCTCGTTGGATTTGTAGTACAATTCAGCTTGCACATTCTGTGGCAGGCTTGCCACAGCAAAAAAAAAAAAAATATGTAAATGCCCATTCCACAAGGAAGGTGGGCTCATCTTGGGCGGCTGCCCGAGGGGTCTCGGCATTACAACTCTGCCGAGCAGCTACGTGGTCGGGGGAGAACACGTTTGTAAAATTCTACAAATTTGATACCCTGGCAAAAAGAGGACCTGGAGTTCTCTCATTCGGTGCTGCAGAGTCATCCGCACTCTCCCGCCCGTTTGGGAGCTTTGGTATAATCCCCATGGTCCTTTCAGGAACCCCAGCATCCACTAGGACGATAGAGAAAATAAGAATTTACTTACCGATAATTCTATTTCTCGGAGTCCGTAGTGGATGCTGGGCGCCCATCCCAAGTGCGGATTATTCTGCAATACTTGTACATAGTTATTGTTACAAAAATCGGGTTATTGTTGTAGGAAGCCGTCTTTCAGAGGCTCCTTTTGTTATCATACTGTTAACTGGGTTTAGATCACAAGTTGTACGGTGTGATTGGTGTGGCTGGTATGAGTCTTACCCGGGATTCAAAATTCCTCCCTTATTGTGTACGCTCGTCCGGGCACAGTACCTAACTGGAGTCTGGAGGAGGGTCATGGGGGGAGGAGCCAGTGCACACCACCTGATCGGAAAAGCTTTACTTTTGTGCCCTGTCTCCTGCGGAGCCGCTATTCCCCATGGTCCTTTCAGGAACCCCAGCATCCACTACGGACTCCGAGAAATAGAATTATCGGTAAGTAAATTCTTATTTTACTTAACCTATATATAATCAAAATTAAGTGGGTGGGATTAAGTGATCAGGTAGTGATCCTTCCTTTGGAGACCTGCCGTTTGCTTAGTTTACTCCAGTGGTTCTCAAACTCAGTCCTCAGGACCCCATTTTGCCTAGTTTACTCCAGTGGTTCTCAAGCTCGGTCCTCAGGACCCCATACAGTTCACATTTTCCAGCTCACCTAGCAGGTGCACAGGTGTATTCATTACTCACTGACACATTTTCAAAGATCAACAGGATGAGCTAATTATTTCACTTGCGATTCTGTGCGGAGACCTGGAAAACGTGAAATGTTTTGGGACTAGAGGACATAGTTTTAGAACCTGTGGTCTACTCAATAGACTCTGCTGGCTAGAATCCATATAAATGTTATAGGGGATGCAGTTAAGTTCCCGACAGTTGGGATCCCAGCGGTCAAAATACAGATGCCGGAATCCCGACAGCAGTCAAAATGGCAGCGGTCGAAATCCTGACCGCCGTCCAGTATTTTCACTAGGGTGGTGGTCCGCACAACGACCTGAGGGGAAATATAGTAGCGTGGCAAACGAAGCTCGCCACCAAGCCCACGAGGGGACACACTGCACTCGATATGGGGATTTTGACTGTCGGGATTCCGGCGTTGGTATTTCATACTGAATCCTGTTATAGAGTGCCTGGTCTGGTACCGATACGAGCTCTGTCTATCTCTCATATAAAATCAAGACTATAACAGTGAAAAGTTACGGGATAGGTAAAGAACAAAATAGACAACTTGTTCCTTAGGATATGTTATATATAACGCCAGAAACCTCTGGAGCACTTATATCTTTTTTTTACTGTCAATATAAAAATCGTTTTTACATTTTAAAGGGAGCTCGACTTTATCAAACGCCAAGAAGCCGAAAAGAAGAAGATCGAAGACATGGAGAAAGTCCACATTGCAGAAGTTCAGAACTTGCAGTCTCGTGTAAGTAACACCACGGCCAGTGCCTTAAATCAGGTTCTTCTGACTAACACACAACGCGTTTCACTTACTTTCCTCCCGTCATTCTAGATCAGGGACCTGGAAGCAGAGGTGTTTCGGCTTCTCAAGAGTAACGGTAGCCAAGTTAACAATAACAACAACATTTTTGAAAGCAGGACATGTCTTGGCGATGACTCAAGCGGAGTGCCGGCTGAGGACTTGGCTGACAAGCAAGACACAAGCTTGGATGGCTTGAAGGAAGGTTTGTTAAAACATTGAACATCTTCTGTGAGCGATTGAGTTAAGACAAATGACACTCCTGCCAATATGCATAATGCATGTACGGAGCACTGTGCTACAGCCGACTGCTCTTAACATTTCCCTGAAATCAGAATGCAGTGTAACAATGTTTCGTCTTTGCTGGATGCTTATTCGTATGGTTACACACAGACTCCATTCTCTGTATTTGTTTGATCTCTGTTGATTACGAGGTGTAAAAACATTTACTAGGGACTGAACAGAAAGGGGTTGGGTAATATATACATACATGTTTTGTGTTTTGTCTTCTGTTGTAAAACCAATAAACAGAGAATACAAATGACCGATGCAGGGTTTGGCCACATAAGTGTGATTCATTTTGACACTACAGGATTTAAAACGTTGCAATGATTGGTTAAAATCTGCTGAAAGCGACATGTGTTACTTATATAAGGCTGCTGCATAAACATATGGAACGGAGTACGTAGGCCTGATTCTGCATCGCACGGATCTCTCACTTCACGGGTGCAAACGGCGAGCTTTTAGATATAGCACAGCGCATGCGCAGAAGAGAATTTACGCATCTTTGCGCAGAACTTGGCTGACTCTGTCTTTCCATAAAATAGAGCATTTTAGGGCGTGAAGGAGGGGAATGCGCGTAACCACCGTGACTTGTGGGAGTGCCATGGGCGTGTATCAGTCATGTGTACGGTGGCGGGAAGCCTGTTTCTTATGGATATCTTGCACCTAGCAAGTGCCAATGATGACGTTTCGGCAGCCAGCATATAATCAGTGGTCGGCGCGGGTTACCGGTTGAACACGCACAGTCTCCCATATAAGTTAAACGGATACTCACATTCTGGCTTCTTTCGGTCACTACAGCCACTTTGCCTGCGACTCAGAATCAGGCCCACAACGGCCAATAAAAGGGAAACAGAATATGGTCTAGACTACATAAAGTAGTTTATATTCCAGCTATTCAGATTATGCCTTATCTGTGGGATTACTCACAATCGCCCCTGAAAGGGTGCAAATATGTAGTAACTCATAGGAATCAGTTATTTGCTTTCATTAGTCTAACTTGCACTGGGACAATAACTGGTAACTATGGATTGGTTGCTAAGGGTTACTGCATACTCGCACTGTGTTGCTGTACTCATTCCCTGGAACATCTGTGCCTGCCAAACTACTTCACTAAGAGAATCGTTCCTCCCAAACATAACAATTTTTATTATGGGTGGAGATATTTAGGATATATTTATGTTGTGGGGTTACCCTTATCTAGAGGTCCCCTGAACTGACCAGCTCTACATCCCACTCGCCTACTGAGGCAGACCATTATCAAACACACTAAACGCTAAATGAGATGGCGCTGATTAGTTTGAATCTGTAATCTTAGTCTCTGAACCTGTATATGAAGTGGTATGATGCAACGGCAGTGGCTTTTTCCATGACAAGTTCCGTTCTGCTCCATATACAAACTCAGTGTTGCGACTAAAACGCATTTTCAGCAAATCAGATCCTAGCAGAGTCTCGTGGGACCTGGGGAGCCAAGATGTGCAACTGCAGCAAGGATGTAAAAGGACTCATTTTTGGCAAAAATAGATGCCAGTAACGGAATTGCACGGGACCTGGCAGGTCACTTGCACCAGGCGTCTGTGTGAGGACTGATCTGTACATCTGTTACAGTATCTCACAATCTTTAACCCACTGATTTATTACACAAGCATACAGGGGCAGGAGCGAACAGGATTTGGGTTAATGCGCAATAATTTGGGGCATAGCAACAAGTTTTTCTTTTTATTTTGCACATAAAAATCCTTATGACTACAGAGGTGGAACAAGGGTAAAAAAGGATGCTTTCATGTAGACTCTAGGGAGGCCAATCCCGGGCCCTTTTTTCAATCCTGGGCATCGGGATTGAAAATGGTCAATCCCGGGATTCCCGGGATTGGGTTGAAGATTTAAAAATTAAAATCTTTAGTGATTTTCCCCCTGCTCTGGACTCGCCCAGCCCACACAAATACTCGCCATCCTAAACAGGAGGGTGGGAGGGTTCATTGGCTGCAGGCTGCGCACGGCGATGTGCGGCGCGGGTGGCTGGCATCAGACTGCGCAGCGTGACCGCTGACATCATGTCATGCTTCGCGGTATGCACAGCTGGGGGCCGGGGGACCTGGGAGGAGGGAGCCGGGCAGCGCCTGAGCCTGCTGAACAGGTCCGGCACTGAAAAAAAAACAGCTGACTGGTTAATCCCGAAATCCCCTGGATTGCAAGTTCCAATCCCGGGATTGAATCCCCCGACAATTTTTGGCCTAAATACCGGGATCCCGCCGATCCTGATCCTGGGATTGGCCACCATAATGTAGACGCAGTTCAGTAATGATGTGTTCATGCAAATACGGCCCATGCAGACCAGCAGCTATGCGTATTACGCCTGTCAGACGAGGTATCTTTTGTAGAAGTATGCAGATCAGCACCCTGACCGCTTGGAGAATTAGGTCCAAACAATTGATTGTCTTTGCTGCCTTGACAAAAGGAGAAAATTCCAGAAATTCTCCAACAGAATTCAAATGCATGACCATTCTGGTGCACGTTCCCCCGATTGAATAGTCAGTACCACTTCTTCTAAATAAATAGTTTACTGAAGATTCATAGTATGGCATCAATACAGACTTGTCTTAGTCATCTGGTACAGCATGTGATAGGCTACATAAACCTTGTTACGCGTTTCACAGGAGTGCTGCCCGCTTCTTCAGACAGTTTATGCTTATTTTTTTCTGATGATCCTATTAGAACAAACACACTTTTTATTCTTGCAGAGTGCCAGTATCTAGCTTGTTCCATGCTGGGGATTTTTAGAAAGATCATCAGAAAAAAATAGGCATAAACTGTCTGAAGAAGCGGGCAGCAGTCCCGTGAAACGCGTAACAAAGTTAATGCAGCTCATCACATGCTGGACCAGAGGACCAGGACACGTTTGTATTGTGCCAGAGTTCCGCCATAAGCCACCCAGACCTCCCACTTGTCTAGAAATAGTTCCATATGGCCTCAGACACTCCATGTACTCCCAAACTCCCCAACCTGCTGGACCACTCTGTAATGGGTATCGGGTAGGGATGGGGGGGGGGGGGGGGGGGGGGGGCATACCACACACCCTGCATTAAGGTGACCAATCCCTGGCCATTTTTTCATTCCCAGGGATTGGGAGTGAAAAATATTGGTTTGGTTTGTTTCCTGTGTCCCCACACCGCCCCGCACACATAACTCTGGGAGGATGGGTGGGTGACTTCGTTCGGTGAGGTGCGGGTGGCTGGCTGCACACCGTGACCTCAGACTTCATTTCACACTGTGCAGGGGTAGCCGGGGGGGAGGGAACCAGCCAGCGTCTGAGCCTCCTTAGGACGCTCAACGCTACCCGGCATTAAAAAAGACAAAGGACCGACTGATCCCAAAATCCCCGGTATTGGAACTTACAATCCCGGGATTGAATCCCGGACAATTTTTGGCCTAAATCCCGGGATCCTCCCGATCCCAGGATTGGCCACCCTACCTTGCACCCATGCACTATACTTACCTCTGTGATCACCTCAGAAATCACCACAAAAATTGCGTCTGTGCCATTTTCTTGGAGATTTGTGCATGCACAGCGGACTCTTGACACAGACCAATGCATCAGCGATGGAGGGGATGCATGGAGACTGCACACATGCCAGCATGCTCCTCAGACCACACCACATGTCTATGAGACCTCCCCACATACTGTACTCCAACATAGCCTCACTTGTCCTGAAAGATACCCTTTTTTTTTTTTGTTAACATGACATTTTTATTTTTATTGAACATGAGCAAAACAATTACAGAGTACAAAAATAAGAAAATTAAGGGAAAAACACGGAGGGGGCAACAAGGGGAGGAAGGGAAAAACAGGGGGACAGGTTATCCACAGACATTATTCACACAACAAAAATAAAAAACAGATTTAGACATCGGGGTCATCAAGAGGGATTTCCGTCAAAGGGAAGGGAAGAGGTTAGTCCTGTGACATAGGGCAGCCCGGGCGTGCACCCTTACCATCTGAGACGTACAGGTGCCATGGAAGCCATTTCATGAGGGGAGAAGAGGGAGCAGTAGAGTATGGAACATCTCTTGTCTCCATTTCAAAATGGAACTGGGTTTTGGATGTAACTTTCTGAGATGGGGGAGGGGAGGAGGACTTCCAGTGCTGTGCAATGGTGGCCCTAGCTGATAATAGTATATGGCCTAAAACATAGCAAACAGATTTAGGGACACTGGGGGGTACCAATGCAAAAGAGCTAGAGAAGGGTCTGGAGTCAAGCGGATGTCTAAAACATCATAAATAAGGGAAAACACATCTGTCCAGAAGGGCTGTATAACTGGGCAATCCCAGAAAATATGGAGGATGCAGGAAACATTTTGTGCAATTTGGTGGGAGTCAGATATAACCTACTGTATTAAGCAGTTTGACGTGCATCTCCGTGTGGTTAGTGCATTTGGAGAGGGAGAAGGAGGAGAGATGAATGGTCTGCCATTGTTTCATGGTAAATGTCCGATGGAGATCCCTTTCCCAGGTAAGGTGGACAGAGGACTTTTCAGTTAAATCAGGGGGAGATAATAAATGGTACCAGTATGATATGGCACCTTGGAAGGAAGGGTTGGACAATCTACTCAGTATATTATCCGAGGGTAGGCCCAATAATGCAGTATCTTTAGTTAGGTTCTGATAGATACCTACTGATTTCCCAAACACCCCACATGCCCCTCAGACCTCCCTACATGCCCCTTAGACCTCCCCACATGCCTTTGACAGTGTAACTCATAGGGCCAGATTAAAATTTTCTATCCCCCCTCCCGCCCGCTATCGTGCCTGCCGGCTGTACTCTAATGTTATTGCCGACAGGCGCAACAACTTCCTTTTAGTTCGCTACCCCCGGAGGTAGCAAGCTGAAATGCGTGTGAAGAGACACGTTTGGGCGCCCACACGGTTCTATTCACGATCGATATTACTTTAGTCGGGTTTAGGTGCTTGACGCGCCTAAACCAGGCTGTAATGAGTGCAATCAGCGCGATAATGGGGCACATTTGCATATCGCCCCTTTATCTCCCGTCACTATAGACGGGAGATAGCGGGTGCGATATCATTTGAATCTGGCCCATTGTGTCCAGTTGCCGGATCATGGGGGTAATTCCAAGTTGATCGCAGCAGGATTTTTGTTAGCAGTTGGAATAAACCATGTGCACTGCAGGGGGGGGCAGATATAACATGTGCAGAGAGAGTTAGATTTGGGTGGGTTATTTTGTTTCTGTGCAGGGTATATACTGGCTGCTTTATTTTTACACTGCAATTTAGATTGCAGATTGAACACACCACACCCAAATCTAACTCTCTCTGCACATGTTATATCTGCCTCTCCTGCAGTGCACATGGTTTTGCCCAACTGCTAACAAAAATCCTGCTGCGATCAACTCAGAATTACCCCCCATGTTCCACATTCAGATTTACCAGCACAGCAATAATCGGTTGCGATGTACAGTACTATACATTTCTTGCTACTTGTTATATAGACTTTGCAGAGGTTGAAAACAGTATATGGGAAGGATCTCCTGTGTGACTGCACAAATGATATTCACTGTTCTGCAAGCTTATGCTATATCTCCCAAGCTTCCTCTCTCCTCTGTATGTGACAGTACAATATAAATATGAATACTAAGATGCAGGGAAATGTTCATGCAGTCCTCTCATCCATACGGGATGACGTTACGTTCCCGACAGTCGGGATAACAGCGGTCGAAACACCAATGGCGGAATCCCGACAGCAGTCAAAGTGGCGGCGGTCGAAATCCCGATCACCACCCGGTATTCGCACTAGGGTGGTGGTCCACGTCACCACCTGAGGGGGAATATAATAGCGTGGTGAGCGCAGCGAGTTCACCAGGGTACAAGCTGTGACTGTCAGGATTTTGACTGTCGGGATTCCGGCGTCGGTATTTTGACCGCTGAGATTCCGACTGTCGGGAAATCATACTGAATCCATCCGTACATTAGGGTCCTGACTCCTGTGTCTCCCAGTCCTGGCGGAGCTTCAACCTTCCACCGTTCAGCTTTCTGCTTCCAATCTGCATGGAAACAGTTGACGGATCTGCAGGCCACATTTCCATTCTGTTCTCCAGAATCTATCTTTGATACCGTGTTATAGTGTTTCCTAGCACTATATAGCACAGTAATGCAGTGATTTGCAACCTTTTTCGACTTGCGGCACACCTAACAAGACTTTAAAATTGCCAAGGCACGCTAGCCGTCTCCCATGGTGGTGGGGGGGGGGATGGGACATGCATTGGCCCCCACAGTTATCAAACACATTGGCCCCCACAGTTATCAAACACATTGGACCCCACAGTTATCAAACACATTGGACCCCACAGTTATCAAACACATTGGCCCCCACGGTATAAAACACATTGGCCCCCACTGTAATTCCACACTGCTCCCCCCCCCCCCACACACACACATACAGTAATTCCACACTGCCTCCCCCCTTATTATTCCACACTGTCTCCTCCCCTGTAATTGTACACACTGCCCTCACAATAATGCCAACCTGCATTCCTGTTTATTCCGGGCAGAATGAGCAGACAGCAGAGCAGTCCGCAGGCAGCCGCTCACACTAGCAGGCGGAATGTGTCGTGGCTTGCATGACCCATGTGTCACAGCACGTCACCTTAGGTCACGGGACGGGCAGCGGAAGAGCTGAATACACTGGCCAAGCCCGAGGGCAGATGGACCCAACTATCTCTGACAGGCGGAGGGCGGCATCGGAGCACTATCTAGGACATCTCTGGTGGACGGCAGGCTGCGGCACACCTGACAGCGGTTGAAAAACGCTGCAGTAATGTGTAGTAGTGGCAGGGAGCTGCATCAGAACTAATGGGGACATTTACTAAGCAGTGATAAGAGCGGAGAAGTGAGCCAGTGGAGAAGTTGCCCATGGCAACCAATCAGCACTGAAGTAACATCTATAATTTGCATACTATAAAATGATACAGAGCTTCTGATTGGTTGATGGGGCAACTTCTCCACTGGCTCACTTCTCCGCTGTTATCACTGCTTAGTAAATGTCCCCCAAAATCCTACAGACCTGCTCACATTCATTACCATGCTGGGAATGAGTGGCGTGCTGCGTCTCTATACCGTCTGGAAAGCTCTAAAATGACAGTACCAGCTCGGTGATTGAACCTAAAAGGAAAAATGCAGTGGCGTTATTAGGGGTGGGCTTGTAACTGGGGGTGGGTGGGGTGTTAGTGTTGAGTTGTTAGAAAGCAAAAATACCAATGACCCAGAGCTACAATATGATCTATAGTAGGGTAAATATATTACCAGCTCTTCTTGCTGAATATAGACTGTACTTGCTGGCACCTGGCTTGCATTGTGTTGCAGTAGTGATAAAGACCAGCGTTATATTCTAGGTCTTATGTCTCATACATTTCCGCACACACACCGCTCTCCGCTGATTGTACGCAGAAGCTGATATATGTGATTCTGTAGGTGCTTATAATGGCTTAACGTACAAGCTGAATGATCCCATATCTACAATCTGTATCCTCAGTGGTATTATACTGTTATTTTCTCAGATCAGTGACCGTGCAGTCTGTCTAATCCTAGTAAACGTGTATGCAAATGAATAGCAATAAGAAAAAAAGATCGATTTTTTTGTGAAACTTATTCTCTCTCAGTAAGATTCTGATTGCGAGGTGGATGAGATGCCGACGTTTGCGCATTTGACTGATGTTTTTTCTACAGCGCGTGTGTCAGAGTCGCACTGCACGTGTGTCGAGTTGGCCTTGTGATGTCAATCGTAGTGTGGATGACTGAATGAGAGACAATGACTGTTTGTGGTAATGCGGGGGGGGGGGCAGACACGTTGCAACTGTTTCGGGGGCGTGTCAAAACCAGCAACTGCGTCCTCGTACAAAGTGCATCTGGCCCCAGCATCTTAGAAGCAACAGATATTCTGGGCAACCATAGGGTCCCGTCGTGTGTATGATGGTGCGTCTTGGTGTGCAAGCTGTAGATTTGATAAACCAGCAGTGGGCGTCTCAATACAAATCCTAGCGGATGCGGCACTGCCAGAACCGATGCGTACAAAGATGTACAGATGTAGCCATGCTCTTCCATCCGCATTGTGGCATGGATGATGCGACTTGTGTGCCGGCGTCTATGGGGCATGCAGTAGACTTCAACGGTGCTACCGCCGGATGTGACTACTCGCAGTGCGTATATACCTGTGAGCACGCGTCACAGCAACGATGAGCGTGGCGACATCTGCAGTAGCGCCGGGCATTGCGTCCACCTCTAAGTCGCTGATGGATGTGACAATTAATTAGTAAGGTGTTAGACTGTACTCCTTGTCAGCCATGTCTTTATGGGGGAAATGTAGCAACCTACTAAAAAGAGTGGGGAAGTTGCCTATAGCAACCAGTGAGCTTCTAGCCAGCAAGTGTATTACTGATGTAGTACATCCACATTGGGCAGACAGACTTGTTCATTCCGGAATGTAATGAAAACGGTTTTCTGGATACAATTGTGTTCAACATAAAGAACAATGGGGGTCATTCTGAGTTGATCGCTCGCTGCTGTGTTTAGCAGCCGTGCAAACGCTATGGCGCCACCCACTGGGAGTGTATTTTAGCTTAGTAGAAGTGCGAACGAAAGGATCGCAGAGCGGCTACAAAGTTTTTTTGTGCAGTTTCAGAGTAGCTTCAGACCTACTCAGCGCTTGCGATCACTTCAGACTATTCAGTTCCTGTTTTGACGTCACAAACCTGCCCTGCGTTCGCCCAGCCACGCCTGCGTTTTTACGAACACTCCCTGAAAACGGTCAGTTGACACCCAGAAACACCCTCTTCCTGTCAATCACTCTGCGACCAGCAGTGCAACTGAAATGCTTCGCTAGACCTTGTGTGAAACTACATAGTTCGTTGCAATAGTACGACGCGTGAGTGCATTGCGCCGCATGCGCAGAAGTGCCGTTTTTTTGTCTGATCGCTGCACAGCGAACGAATGAAGCTAGCGATCAACTCGGAATGACCCCCTATAAGCAAAAGGATCAGCTACATACAAGTTGTCTTTGCACGGGAGGGAGTAACAGGGGTGGATGGCCAGTGCCAATGTTACTACAAAAATGTAATAAATTCTATTTAAAAGTAAGACATGGGGGAGATGTATTACGCAGGGAAAGAGTGGCCATGTGGAAAGTTGTCTGTAGCAACCAACCCTCTTTAGCTGACATTTATCAAGTACATTCTATAAAATGATAGGTAGAAGCTGCTTGGTTGCTATGGACAACTTCATAAAATGATAGGTAGAAGCTGCTTGGTTGCTATGGACAACTTCTCCACTCTTTAAAAGGCTTGATACGTCTCCCCCATACAGTATCTGCCAAAGGTCGATACTGGTGACAAAATCTCCTAGTTTTTAGTGATTTATGTGGCAATTCGCCATGTAAACTATCTTTCAAACTAAAACAAAAAATATATATGTTACTGCAAAATCACAAAAGTCATTTGTCTGCATTGGGAAGTGTAGAACAAGTGGGATCTGTTAAGTGGTATTTACAAAATTGCAATGAAAAAATAATCTCACCAGTTTTCAGACCGTCCCGGTAGCTGCAGAGTAAGTGAGATAAGCGGGAATTTAACTGGTAGATGGTTTTAATTCATAATGATCTAGAAAACGGATGAAACAAGTGAAATGTATTATTATTATAATTATTATTATTATTATTATTATTTCTAGTGTAAGCATATCATCCTGCAATATATATTCAGGAAGACCAGTTCAACATAATACAAGACCACACGTTAAATTGTTAGGTAAGGAGGCCAACTTGCTAGAGAAAATCAAAAATGTGTTATTTGTAATAAAACACAAAGTGTAATATCTGTTTTGTACAGTGGGCCTGCCAGGTTCATACACACACAAGGATAAAGATTGTTAAGTGTTCAGTAATACGTTACATAATCACCACCCAGCTTATACATACTGTATAATATATAGTACATTGACAAGCAGACATTCATGGAGAATGTAAAAGTAAAAGGCACTGCAGACCAATCATTGGGCAGGGGGAAACACAGTGTAATTACTGATACAAACCAATGCTAAAGCCGTTTTCTATTATTTGTGCCTATCATTTTTGTAATAAGAGGCTTTTGTCTAAGGTGGGTTATTGACTAACATTGGTACAAACTTCTACAGTGTAGTAACCCACAGCAACCAATCAGCAGTTAACTGTGATCAGTCCAGTGCAAGATAGACTAATGAAAGCAAGTGTCTGGTTGGTTTGGATTACTGCATTGTGCAACTTTGTGGTCGTGTTTTAAATGATCCGGATTGTCTATGGATTGTTCTATAGATCATGGAACTTCTAAATAACAGTTTGAATCTTAAATGTGTTAAAGCTGGATTCTATTTAATGCTAAGGTTGTCACATGGTTGCTTTACCGTATGTAATTAAGAATATGGCTAAAAGACACGATGGAGAAAGCGCCTGTGTGCCCATATTTTCCTTCAAAAATACTTTTAAGCAAGGCGTTCAAGAATGTACAATATGCATTTCCTGTTTAAATACGGAGATATGATGTTATGCCTAATGTAAAAAAATGTTTCAATGTTCACTCATACACCCTGGCGCATAGTTCCTTTGACACAATTAAATCACTGTCTTAAATTGGTCAGTCAGAGGAACGTAACTTTTGCAATAAAGATATTGAAAAAAAAAATCAAAGTGTTTACAAGACTCTTGGATTCCATTTTGAATCAAGCAGTCATGCCCATTTCATGATGGATACGAGAGACGAATGAGTGAATTCATTTTCATTCATGATGGAGATCATAAATATTTTTATTTTAACATTGGCATTTTACCATCCATTTTTTTTTCCAATTTTTATTTTCAATTTTTATCAACTTTGCTTTTATTAATGGCGGTTAACACACAAGTAAAAAGAAGACATTGGTGTGCGATGCTGGTGATGTGCCACCGGATCAGCATGGAACGGTTGTGGCACACTGTGACCGCAACATCGCGCATAATATCTCGCACCCCCATAAGGCAGTGCAGTAATTGGGTGGTGGATGATACATAGGCAGTCAATAGGTCGACAGGGTCAAAAGGTCGACATGTAAAAGGTAGACTGCAAGAGGTTGACATGACAGTGGTCGACACACATGGTCAGCACATGATTTTTTTCCCATGTTTTTACAACTTTTGCTGAACTTACTATCTATATCAAACTATTACCTTTAGTAGCCTTGTGGTGAGCAAAGCGAGCCTACGACGGGACGCGTTTCTACTAATTTGGGTCCATATATGGTAAACATACAAAGTAACACCCAAAAAAAAAACTTGGGTCAAACTTTTTTTGTCGACCATTTTCATGACAACCTTTTGACCATTACTTTTTTGTACCTGTCGATCTCTTGTCTGTAGACCTTTTGACTGTCTGTTAATCCGCACCCCTGTAATTACCCATGATGCATGCTGCTGCACATCCCAATCATGGATAATTGAGTTTATTCCTTTATATCAAACTAATACCACTTTTAAGGCGTACCTGTAACTTACACACAGCTGAGGCCCCTATTTTGTTGGCTATTCCAATATTAATGAGGATGTTACGCATTAATAAACTAGGAGCTAGTGACATGGTGGATGTAACTACATAGGTTGCATTCATACCGCCCATAAAATGGCAGCCCCCTCTGTGTGCAGGTGACAGGAGCTTTTTAGAGTTTATTTAAAGAAGATCTGTCATCTCTGTGGCATGTCATCTGTGTAAAGATATATAAATCCCTGTAGGAGAAAAATAATATTTCTCTGACGTCCTAGTGGATGCTGGGGACTCCGTAAGGACCATGGGGAATAGATGGCTCCGCAGGAGACTGGGCACATCTAAAGAAAGCTTTAGGACTATCTGGTGTGCACTGGCTCCTCCCCCTATGACCCTCCTCCAAGCCTCAGTTAGATTTCTGTGCCCGGCTGAGCTGGATGCACACTAGGGGCTCTCCTGAGCTCCTAGGAAGAAAGTATATGTTAGGTTTTTTATTTTCAGTGAGACCTGCTGGCAACAGGCTCACTGCACCGAGGGACTAAGGGGAGAAGAAGCGAACCTACCTAAGTGGTGGTAGCTTGGGCTTCTTAGGCTACTGGACACCATTAGCTCCAGAGGGATCGAACACAGGACCCGACCTCGTCGTCCGTTCCCGGAGCCGCGCCGCCGTCCCCCTTACAGAGCCAGAAGCAAGAAGGTGGTCCGGAAAATCGGCGGCTGAAGACTTCTGTCTTCTCCAAGGTAGCGCACAGCACTGCAGCTGTGCGCCATTGCTCCTCATGCACACCACACACTGCGGTCACTGATGGGTGCTGGGGGGGGGGGCGCCCTGAGCAGCAATATTAACACCTTGGCTGGCGAACTGACACCATATATAGCCCCAGGGGCTATATAGGTGTTTATTAACCCCTGCCAGAACTTTTACAATAGCGGGAGAAAGCCCGCCGAAAAAGGGGCGGAGCCATCTCCCTCAGCACACTGGCGCCATTTTCCCTCACAGCTCTGCTGGAGGGATCGCTCCCTGACTCTCCCCTGCAGTCCTGCACTACAGAAAAGGGTTAAAAAGAGAGGGGGGGCACAAATTAGGCGCAGTATATATATATATATATATATATGATGCAGCTATAAGGGAAAACACTCTCTATAGGTGATATCCCTGTAATATATAGCGCTCTGGTGTGTGCTGGCATACTCTCCCTCTGTCTCCCCAAAGGGCTTTGTGGGGTCCTGTCCTCTGTAAGAGCATTCCCTGTGTGTCTGTTGTGTGTCAGTACTGCTGTGTCGACATGTATGATGAGGATAATGATGTGGAGGCGGAGCAAATGCCTGTGAATGGGATGTCACCCCCTGCGGGGTCGACACCGGTGTGGATGGACTTATGGAAGGAATTACGTGACAGTGTCAACTCCTTACATAAAAGGTTTGACGACATAGGACAGCCGGCTGCTCAGCTTGTGCCTGTCCAAGCTTCTCACATGTCATCAGGGGCTCTAAAACGCCCGCTACCTCAGATGGCAGACACAGATGTTGACACGGATACCGACTCCAGTGTCGACGACGATGAGACTAGTGTACCTTCCAATAGGGCCACCCGTTACATGATTGAGGCAATGAAAAATGTATTACACATTTCTGATAATACCCCAGATACCACAAAAAAGGGTATTATGTTTGGTGACAGAAAACTACCAGTAGTTTTCCTGCATCTGAGGAATTGATATGAGGTGTGTGAGGAAGCGTGGACTTCCCCCGATAAGAAATTGATAATTTCTAAGCAGCGTACCCTTTTCCGCCAGAGGATAGGTCACGTTGGGAAATAACCCCTAGGGTAGATAAAGCGGTTACACGCTTATTAAAAAAGGTGGCACTACCGTCACGGATACGGCCGCCCTGAAGGACCTGCTGATAGAAAGCAGAAAACTACCCTTAAAGCTATATACACACACACGGGCATTATATTGAGACCTGCTATTGCCTCGGCATGGATGTGCAGTGCGGCAGCTGCGTGGTCAGATTCCCTGTCGGATAATATTTATACTATAGATAGGGACAATATTTTGCTGAAAATAGAGCATATAAAAGACGCTGTCTTATACATGCGTGATGCACAGAGGGATATTTGCCGACTGGCATCACTAATAAGCGCTATGTAAAACCATTGCCGCCAGACGGGGGTTATGGACTCGGCAATGGTCGGGCGATGCCGATTCAAAACGGCACATGGAAGTTTGCCCTAGAAGGGGGTGGAACTGTTTGGGGATGGTCTTTCAGACCTCGTTTCCACAGCTACAGCTGGGAAATCAAAACTTTTGCCACAAGCTACCCCACAGCAAAAGTAAGCACTGTATTATCAGGTACAGTCCCTTCGGCCCCAGAAAAGTAGAGGGCTAGAGGCTCATCTTTTCTGCCAAGAGGAAAAGGTAGAGGGAAAAAGCTGCAGCACACAGCTAGTTCCCGGGAGCAGAAGTCCTCCCCTGCGTCCGGTAAGTCCACAGCATGACGCTGGGGCTGCTCAGGCGGACCCGGGTACGGTGGGGGCCCGTCTCAGAAATTTTCAGCGCTCAGTGGGCTCTCTCACAGGTGGATCCCTGGGTTCTTCAAACAGTATCTCAGAGGTACAGGCTGGAATTCGAGACGTCTCCCCCCCGCCGTTTCCTAAAATCTGCCTTACCGGCAACTCCCTCTGCCAGGGAGGCAGTGTTATGGGCTATCCAAAAAACTGTATTCACAGCAAGTGATTATCAAGGTACCCCTCCTTCAACAGGAAAAGGGTTACTTTTCCACAATGTTTGTGGTACCGAAACTGGACGGTTCGGTGAGACCCATCTTAAATTTAAAATCCTTGAACACATATAACAAAAGATTCAAGTTCAAGATGGAATCGCTCAGGGCGATTATTGCGATCCTGGACGAGGGGGATTACAGGGTCTCTCTGGACATCAAGGATATCCTGCATGTCCCCATTTACCCTCCTCACCAGGAGTACCTCAAGATTGTGGTACCGGACTGTCACTATCAGTTCCAGACGCTGCCGTTTGGATTATCCACGGCACCGAGGGTCTTTACCATGGGTAATGACCGAAATGATGATACTCCTTCGCAAGAAGGGAGTTTTAATTATCCCGTACTTGGACGATCTCCTGATAAAGGCGAGGTCCAAGGAACAGTTGGTAAGGGGGTAGCACTTTCTCGGGAAGTGCTGCAACAGCAGGACTGGATTCTCAATTCCAAAGTCACAGCTGGTCCCGACGACACGTCTTATGTTCCTGGGAATGATTCTGGAAACAGACCAGAAAAAAGTGTTTCTTTCAATGGAAAAAGCCGAGGAGTTGTCATCTCTAGTCAGAAACCTCCTAAGACTGGGACAGGTGTCAGTACATCAATGCACACGAGTCCTGGGAAAAATGGTAGCTTCGTACGAAGAAATTCCATTCGGAAAGTTCCACGCAAGGATTTTCCAGTGGGACCTGTTGGACAAATGGTCCGGGTCCCATCTCCAGATACAGCAGCGGATAACCCGGTCGGCAAGAACCAGGGTGTCGCTGCGGTGGTGGCTGCAGAGGGCTCATCTACTAGAGGGCCGCAGATTCGGAATACAGGACTGGGTCCTGGTAAACACGGATGCCAGCCTTCGGGGCTGGGGTGCAGTCACACAGGGAGTAAAATTCCAAGGACTGTGGTCCAAACAGGAGATTTCACTTCACATAAATTTTCTGGAGCTAAGAGCCCTTTACAAGGCCGTAAGCCAAACAAGGCCCCTGCTTCAAAACCAGCCGTACTGATCCAATCAGACAACATCACGGCGCTCGTCCATGTAAACAGGCAGGGCCGCACAAGAAGCAGGAGGGCAATGGCAGAAGCCACAAGGATTCCCCGTTGGGCGGAAAATCACGTGGTAGCACTGGCAGCGGTGTTCATTCCGGGAGTGGACAACTGGGAAGCAGACTTCCGCAGCAGACTCCACCCGGGAGAATGGGGACTTCATCCAGAAGTCTTCCAAATGCTGGTAAACCGTTGGGAAAGACCACAGGTGGACATGCTGGCGTCCCGCCTCAATAAAAAAGATATTACACCAGGTCAAGAGAACCTCAGGCGATCGCTGTGGACGCTCTAGTGACACCGCGGGTGTACCAGTCGGTTTATGTGTTCCCTCCTCTCCCTCTCATACCCAAGGTACTGAGGATAATAAGGAAAAGAGGAGTAAGAACTATACTCATTGTTCCGGATTGGCCAAGAAGGGCTTGGTACCTGGAACTTCAGGAGTTGATCTCAGAGGACCCATGGCCTCTGCCACTCAGACAGGATCTGCTGCAGCAGGGGCCCTGTCTGTTCAAAGACTTACCGCGGCTGCATTGACGGCATGGCGGTTGAACACCGGATCCTGAGTGAAAAAGGCATTCCGGAGGAAGTCATTCTTATCCTGATCAAAGCCAGGAAGGATGTCAGCCTGAAGTTCAGACGTTGTAAGGGAGTGCTGCATGTTCAGCCCCTTTTTTGTGCCCCAGTGGCACCTTGGGATCTCAATGTGGTTTTGAAGTTCCTGGAATCACATTGGTTTGAGCCACTTAAAACCGTGGATTTGAAATATCTCACATGAAAAGTGGTCATGTGTTGGCTCTGGCTTCGGCCAAGCATGTGTCAGAATTGGCGGCTTTGTCATAAAAAAGCCCTTACCTGACTTTCCATATGGATAGGGCAGAGTTGAGGACTCGTCCTCACTTTCTCCCGAAGGTGGTATCAGGTTTTCACTTGTACCAACCTATTGTGGTGCCTGCGGCTACTAGGGACCTGGAGGATTCCAAGTTACTGGACGTAGTCAGGGCCCTGAAAAATTATATTTCCAGGACGGCTGGAGTCAGGAAAACTGACTCGCTGTTTATCCTAGATGCACCCAACATGCTGGGTGCTCCTGCTTTTAAGCAGACTATAGCGCGCTGGATTTGTAGCACTATTCAGCTTGCGCATTCTGCGGTGGGACTACCGCAGCCTAAATCTGTAAAAGCCCATTCCACATGGAAGGGGGCTCATCTTGGGCGGCTGCCCGTGGGGTCTCGGCTTTACAACTTGGCCGAGCTGCTACTTGGTCAGGGGCAAACACGTTGCAAAATTCTACAAATTTGATACCCTGGCTGAGAAGGACCTTGAGTTCTCTCATTCGGTGCTGCAGAGTCATCCGCTCTCTCCCGCCCGTTTGGGAGCTTTGGTATAATCCCCATGGTCCTTTACGGAGTCCCCAGCATCCACTAGGACGTCAGAGAAAATAAGATTTTACTCACCGGTAAATCTATTTCTCTGACGTCCTAAGTGGATGCTGGGGACTCCGTCAGGACCATGGGGATTAGCGGCTCCGCAGGAGACAGGGCACAAAAGTAAAAGCTTTAGGATCAGGTGGTGTGCACTGGCTCCTCCCCCTATGACCCTCCTCCAAGCCTCAGTTAGATTTTTGTGCCCGGCCGAGAAGGGTGCAATCTAGGTGGCTCTCCTAAAGAGCTGCTTAGAGTAAAAGTTTTGTTAGGTTTTTTATTTTCAGTGAGTCCTGCTGGCAACAGGCTCACTGCATCGAGGGACTTAGGGGAGAGAAGTGAACTCACCTGCGTGCAGGATGGATTGGCTTCTTAGGCTACTGGACACCATTAGCTCCAGAGGGAGTCGGAACACAGGTCTCACCCTGGGGTTCGTCCCGGAGCCGCGCCGCCGACCCCCTTGCAGATGCCGAAAAGTGAAGAGGTCCAGAAACCGGCGGCAGAAGACTTTTCAGTCTTCATAAGGTAGCGCACAGCACTGCAGCTGTGCGCCATTGTTGTCAGCACACTTCATAGCAGCGGTCACTGAGGGTGCAGGGCGCTGGGGGGGGCGCCCTGGGCAGCAATGATAGTACCTTATTCTGGCTAAAAATACATCACATATAGCCCCTGGGGGCTATATGGATGTATTTAACCCCTGCCAGGTCTCAGAAAAACGGGAGAAGAAGCCCGCCGAAAAGGGGGCGGGGCCTATTCTCCTCAGCACACAGCGCCATTTTCCCTCACAGAAATGCTGGTGGGAAGGCTCCCAGGCTCTCCCCTGCACTGCACTACAGAAACAGGGTTAAAACAGAGAGGGGGGGCACTTATTTGGCGATATGACTATATATATTAAAATGCTATAAGGGAAAAACACTTATATAAAGGTTGTCCCTGTATAATTATAGCGTTTTTGGTGTGTGCTGGCAAACTCTCCCTCTGTCTCCCCAAAGGGCTAGTGGGGTCCTGTCCTCTATCAGAGCATTCCCTGTGTGTGTGCTGTGTGTCGGTACGTGTGTGTCGACATGTATGAGGACGATGTTGGTGAGGAGGCGGAGCAATTGCCTGTAATGGTGATGTCACTCTCTAGGGAGTCGACACCGGAATGGATGGCTTATTCAAGGAATTACGTGATAATGTCAACAGAGACGGCCGGCAAACAAAATAGTACCTGTCCAGGCGTCTCAAACACCGTCAGGGGCTTTAAAACGCCCATTTACCTCAGTCGGTCGACACAGACACGGACACTGATTTCAGTGTCGACGGTGAAGAAACAAACGTATTTTCCTTTAGGGCCACACGTTACTTGTTAAGGGCAATGAAGGAGGTGTTACATATTTCTGATACTACAAGTACCACAAAAAAGGGTATTATGTGGGGTGTGAAAAAACTACCTGTAGTTTTTCCTGAATCAGATAAATTAAATGAAGTGTGTGATGATGCGTGGGTTTCCCCCGATAGAAAATTATTGGCGGTATACCCTTTCCCGCCAGAAGTTAGGGCGCGTTGGGAAACACCCCTTAGGGTGGATAAGGCGCTCACACGCTTATCAAAACAAGTGGCGGTACCGTCTCCAGATAGGGCCGTCCTCAAGGAGCCAACTGATAGGAGGCTGGAAAATATCCTAAGAAGTATATACACACATACTGGTGTTATACTGCGACCAGCGATCGCCTCAGCCTGGATGTGCAGAGCTGGGGTGGCTTGGTCGGATTCCCTGACTAAAAATATTGATACCCTTGACAGGGACAGTATTTTATTGACTATAGAGCATTTAAAGGATGCATTTCTATATATACGAGATGCACAGAGGGATATTTGCACTCTGGCATCAAGAGTAAGTGCGATGTCCATATCTGCCAGAAGATGTTTATGGACACGACAGTGGTCAGGTGATGCAGATTCCAAACGGCACAAAGAAGTATTGCCGTATAAAGGGGAGGAGTTATTTGGGGTCGGTCCATCGGACCTGGTGGCCACGGCAACTGCTGGAAAATCCACCGTTTTTACCCTAAGTCACATCTCTGCAGAAAAAGACACCGTCTTTTCAGCCTCAGTCCTTTCGTCCCCATAAGAGTCATATCTGCCCAGGGATAGAGGAAAGGGAAGAAGACTGCAGCAGGCAGCCCATTCCCAGGAACAGAAGCCTCCACCGCTTCTGCCAAGTTTCTCAGCATGACGCTGGGGCCGTACAGGACCCCTGGATCCTACAAGTAGGATCCCAGGGGTACAGATTGGAAAGTCGAGACGTTTCCCCCTCGCAGGTTCCTGAAGTCTGCTTTACCAACGTCTCCCTCCGACAGGGAGGCAGTATTGGAAACAATTCACAAGCTGTATTCCCAGCAGGTGATAATCAAAGTACCCCTCCTACAACAAGGAAAGGGGTATTATTCCACACTATGTTGTGGTACTGAAGCCAGAAGGCTCGGTGAGACCTATTCTAAATCTGAAATATTTGAACACTTACAAAGGTTCAAATCAAGATGGAGTCACTCAGAGCAGTGATAGCGAACCAGGAAGAAGGGGACTATAGGGTGTCCCGGGACATCAGGGATACTTACCTCCATGTCCCAATTTGCCCTTCTCACCAAGGGTACCTCAGGTTCGTGGTACAGAACTGTCACTATCAGTTTCAGACGCTGCCGTTTGGATTGTCCACGGCACCCCGGGTCTTTACCAAGGTAATGGCCGAAATGATGATTCTTCTTCAAAGAAAATGGACGACCTCCTGATAAGAGCAAGGTCCAGAGAACAGTTGGAGGTCGGAGTAGCACTATCTCAAGTAGTTCTACGACAGCACGGGTGGATTCTAAATATTCCAAAACCGCAGTTGTTTCCGACGACACATCGGCTGTTCCTAGGGATGATTCTGGACACAGTCCAGAAAAGGGTGTTTCTCCCGGAGAAGAAAGCCAGGGAGTTATCCGAGCTAGTCAGGAACCTCCTAAAACCAGGAAAAGTGTCAGTGCATCATTGCACAAGGGTCCTGGGAAAAATGGTGGCTTCTTACGAAGCGATTCCATTCGGCAGTTTTCACGCAAGAACTTTTCAGTGGGATCTGCTGGAAAAATGGTCCGGATCGCATCTTCAGATGCATCAGCGGATAACCCTGTCTCCAAGGACAAGGGTGTTTCTTCTGCGGTGGCTGCAAAGTACTCATCTACTAATGGGCCGCAGATTCGGCATTCAGGAAGGGTCCTGGTGACCAGGGATGCCAGCCTGAGAGGCTGGGGAGCAGTCACACAGGGAAAAAATTTCCAGGGAGTGTGATCAAGTCTGGAGAATTCTCTCCACATAAATATACTGGAGCTAAGGGCAAGTTACAATGCTCTAAGCTTAGCAAGACCTCTGCTTCAAGGTCAGCCGGTATTGATCCAGTGGGACAACATCACGGCAGTCGCCCACGTAAACAGACAGGGCGGCACAAGAAGCAGAAGGGCAATAGCAGAAACTGCAAGGATTCTTCGCTGGGCGGAAAATCAGGTGATAGCACTGTCAGCAGTGTTCATTCCGACGCCCGGGAGAGTGGGGATTTCATCGGGAAGTCTTCCACATGATTGTGAACCATTGGGAAAGACCAAAGGTGGACATGATGGCGTCCCGCCTGAACAAAAAACTGGACAGGTATTGCGCCAGGTCAAGAGACCCTCAGGCAATAGCTGTGGACGCTCTGGTAACACCGTGGGTGTACCAGTCAGTGTATGTGTTCCCTCCTCTGCTTCTCATACCCAAGGTACTGAGAATTATAAGACGTAGAGGAGTAAGAACTATACTCGTGGCTCCGGATTGGCCAAGAAGGACTTGGTACCTGGAACTTCAAGAGATGCTCACAGAGGACTCATGGCCTCTGCCGCTAAGAAGGGACTTGCTTCAGCAAGTACCATGTCTGTTCCAAGACTTACCGCGGCTGCGTTTGACGGCATGGCGGTTGAACGCCGGATCCTAAGGGAAAAAGGCATTCCGGAAGAGGTCATTCCTACCCTGGTCAAAGCCAGGAAGGAGGTGACCGCACAACATTATCACCACATGTGGCGAAAATATGTTGCGTGGTGTGAGGCCAGGAAGGCCCCACGAAGAAATTTCAACTCGGTCGATTCCTGCATTTCCTGCAAACAGGAGTGTCTATGGGCCTCAAATTGGGGTCCATTAAGGTTCAAATTTCGGCCCTGTCGATTTTCTTCCAGAAAGAATTGGCTTCAGTTCCTGAAGTCCAGAAGTTTGTCAAGGGAGTACTGCATATACAACCCCCTTTTGTGCCTCCAGTGGCACTGTGGGATCTCAACGTAGTTCTGGGATTCCTCAAATCACATTGGTTTAAACCGCTCAAATCTGTGGATTTGAAATATCTCACATGGAAAGTGACCATGCTGTTGGCCCTGGCCTCGGCCAGGCGAGTGTCAGAATTGGCGGCTTTGTCTCACAAAAGCCCATATCTGATTGTCCATTCGGACAGGGCAGAGCTGCGGACTCGTCCCCAGTTTCTCCCTAAGGTGGTGTCAGTGTTTCACCTGAACCAGCTTATTGTGGTACCTGCGGCTACTAGGGACTTGGAGGACTCCAAGTTGCTAGATGTTGTCAGGGCCCTGAAAATATAGGTTTCCAGGACGGCTGGAGTCAGGAAAACTGACTTGCTGTTATCCTGTATGCACCCAATAAACTGGGTGCTCTTGCTTCTAAGCAGACGATTGCTAGTTGGATGTGTAGTACAATTCAGCTTGCACATGCTGTGGCAGGCCTGCCACAGCCAAAATATGTAAATGCCCATTCCACAAGGAAGGTGGGCTCATCTTGGGCGGCTGCCCGAGGGGTCTCGGCTTTACAACTTTGCCGAGCAGCTACTTGGTCAGGGGCACACCCTGACTGAGGAGGACCTGGAGTTCTCTCATTCGGTGCTGCAGAGTCATCCGCACTCTCCCGCCCGTTTGGGAGCTTTGGTATAATCCCCATGGTCCTGACGGAGTCCCCAGCATCCACTTAGGACGTCAGAGAAAATAAGAATTTACTTACCGATAATTCTATTTCTCGTAGTCCGTAGTGGATGCTGGGCGCCCATCCCAAGTGCGGATTGTCTGCAATACTTGTACATAGTTATTGTTACAAAAATCGGGTTATTATTGTTGTGAGCCATCTTTTCAGAGGCTCCGCTGTTATCATGCTGTTAACTGGGTTCAGATCACAGGTTGTACAGTGTGATTGGTGTGGCTGGTATGAGTCTTACCCGGGATTCAAAATCCTTCCTTATTGTGTACGCTCGTCCGGGCACAGTATCCTAACTGAGGCTTGGAGGAGGGTCATAGGGGGAGGAGCCAGTGCACACCACCTGATCCTAAAGCTTTTACTTTTGTGCCCTGTCTCCTGCGGAGCCGCTAATCCCCATGGTCCTGACGGAGTCCCCAGCATCCACTACGGACTACGAGAAATAGAATTATCGGTAAGTAAATTCTTATTTTCTCGTAGTCCGTAGTGGATGCTGGGCGCCCATCCCTAGTGCGGATTGTCTGCAATACTTGTAAATAGTTATTGTTACACAAATCGGGTTGCTATTGCGAACCATCTATTCAGAGGTTCCATTGTTATCATACTGTTAACCGGGGTTCCTATCACGAGTTATATGGTGTGATTGGTGTGGCTGGTATGAGTTTTACCCGGGATTCAAAATCCTTCCTTATTGTGTCAGCTCTTCCGGGCACAGTGTCCTAACTGAGGCTTGGAGGAGGGTCACAGGGGGAGGAGCCAGTGCACACCAGATAGTCCTAAAGCTTTCTTTAGATGTGCCCAGTCTCCTGCGGAGCCGTCTATTCCCCATGGTCCTTACGGAGTCCCCAGCATCCACTACGGACTACGAGAAATAGATTTACCGGTGAGTAAAATCTTATTTTTTTTACCCCCCCCCCCCCCCCGGCTCACCTGGGAGAGTGACAGTTTTAAGTCTCACTACCAGCCCCCTGCTCTATACCTGTTCTTGCCACTGGGGGGCATCAGTTGCTACAATTAGCATACTAGATAATAATAATAATAATAATAATAATACAGTAGCTGGGACTTGCATGCTGAACACCCTGACTAATATGCAAATCATCCAACTCACAGAGACTCTGGGCCTAATTCAGATCTGATCGCTCCTCTGCGTTTTTGCAGAGGTCTGCGATCAGATAGCTGCCGCCCATACAGAGTGAAAACCCGCCCCGTGCAAGTGTGCGAATGCATGTGTACGCCGTGCAAAAGTTTTGCCAGACAGCAGACATCTGCAAATCTGTTCGCAACTCACTCACCATCGAATGATTTTTTCAGTCTGTGCGTAGCCCAGGACTTACTACTACAGTGCGATACAAACAGGCTGATCGGGCTGGAGCTGACGTCACACACCCGCTTGGGAACACCTGCGTTTTTCCTGTCACTCCCAGAAAACGGCCAGTTACCAACAAACATCCGTTTTTTGTCAATCACCTTGCATACACCTATCGCTCAAAATTTTCGCACCATTCTGTCTCTATTTGGCTCGCTGTGCGATTTCGCACAACAGCGACCAAGTCTGAATTAGGCCCTCTGCCAGCTGAATGAGGGATGAAATAAGATACGTTTTCATCCACGGACTACAATTGGCCCTGTCACAGAGATATCTAGTGACGTGTTCCTATTACAGAAACTTCCTATTACCCATAACAACCAATTAGAATTTTGCTTGTATTATTCTGTCTTGCACATCACTATTTAACAGACAGAAGAAATAATTGTGGCACTATCAATATCACTAAAGGGTTAAATACATAGATCAGTGGTTTCCAAACTTTTTGGAATCTCGGCACCCTAGAGTATTAGAATTGTTTTCACGGCACCCCTAAGCCAAAAGTTTCTTATTGAGAAATTTAGAAAGAAATATTAAATGAAGTAGATTATTTTTATGTCATCTTTAGGGTCAGTTATGTGGTGAGGGACAAGGGGGGTAATTCCAAGTTGATCGCAGCAGGATTTTTTTTAGCAGTTGGGCAAAACTATGTGCACTGCAGGGGAGGCAGATATAACATGTGCAGAGAGAGTTAGATTTGGGTGGGTTATTTTATTTCTGTGCAGGGTAAATACTGGCTGCTTTATTTTTACACTGTAAATTAGATTGCAGATTGAACACACCACACCCAAATCTAACTCTCTCTGCACATGTTATATCTGCCTCCCCTGCAGTGCACATGGTTTTGCCCAACTGCTAAAAAAAATCCTGCTGCGATCAACTTGGAATTACCCCCAAGATTCGCTTCTGTTTGTGCACATTTATGATTGACAGCCATCAGCTCTGGTTTTACCTATTACTTTGACCATAAATTATCGAATTGGTCCTGGATCAAAAACCCAGGGCACCCCTGCAAGTGTCCCGAGGCGCCCCCGTCCCAGTGCTTCTAGAGAGACACCTCTATGCAGCAGTTGTTAATTTTATGCCCTATAATAGTGCCCTAGTTCATTTTCTGAACCGGGTGTGGTATGTTAGATAAACTAGACTTAGGTCGACAGTGTCTAGGTCGACTACTATTGGTCGACAGTAAGTAGGTTGACATGGTTTCTAGGTAGACAGGGACTCTAGGTCGACTTGTACTAGGTTGACATGAAAAAAGGTCGATATGTTTTTTGTTTTTTCTGGGAACGGTAACCTTCGGGCAAGGTTACCGTTCCCAATTGTAGTCCACGTGGATCGTAAAATAGGAAAAAGTTTAAAAAATGAAGAAGAAAAAAGAATGTGACAAACTCATGTCGACCTTCTGTCATGTCGACCTAGAACATGTCGACCTAGAAACCATGTTGACCTACTTACTGTCAACCAATAGTGGTCAACCTAGACATTGTCGACCTAAGTCTTGTCGACCTGGAGACCAGATACCTACTGCACCATAGGAGAGCCTTAGTTTCTTTTATGAATCGCAGTAGTGCTTAAGTTCACCCTGTGTCACCCTATGTCACATGTCAGAGCAGAGCACATTATGCCGCACAGTACCCCCAATTCACATTATTATATATAGTGCTCCCCGTTCATATTGTGCCTCATTACAGTGCCCTGGTTCATATTATCTCCTATATAATAGCCCTATTCTGTGACCTTGTGATTCATTTGCTAACGCTGGGCGGAGTTACAACACTGGGCGGAGTTAGTCAAATGAGTCACAGAGATCTGGCCAAATCTACAGGAGACTAGGAGCAGAAGCAGATAGCATGGGCATTGGGCATGGCACAGGCAGGGGTGCAGACCTCCCAGCTTTCTGCAGGAGCTTTATCCAGGCAGAAGGAGGGAAACACACTCGGCGAAAAGGGGGCGTGGCTTCACGGGAGGGCCCCGTTTTCGTCAGTGAGGGAGCATGCCCAGCGCTCTGTGAGCTGCTGGCATGCTCCCAGGGGCTGATTATGAGTCCGGGGGGCCCAGGGCACTTGTGACAGGGGAGCCCTATCTCATTGCTGTGCCTGCTGTGGGTTAGGGGCGTGGCCTAATCGCGGCCCGCGTGGCCACGCCCCCTTATGCAAATTTCGATTTTTATTTTTATTTTTTTGATGGGATTTTGGCCCCTCAGCTAGGGCTAAATCCAGAGGAGGTGGTCGCTCCCCCCTACACACCCGCACAGGGAGAAGAAAGCAGGGAGGCTGCTGCCTCCCTGCAACACCACAGACCTGCCAATATGCAGCAGCGTGTGCTGACTGTAGCACAAATGCTGCCGCTGTTGCTGGCAGGACGGGGGGGGGAGCTTCTGAGCTGGAACAGAGCTACTCCAGCCGGGGGGCCCCCTAAAACTGTGGGGCCAACGGTACGTATCCCCTGCCCCCCCCCCCCCACCTTAATCCGGCTCTGCTGCTGGAACCCCCCCATTAATCCGTACCCCCTGATGCCCCCTCTCCCTCTGTCTCCACTATTCACCGCTGCTCTGCTAAGCAGAACAGCGAGTACAGGAGCTTTCCAACTGCCCCCCCCCCCCCCACCGCCGGACACTGCGACCCGCGGGTGGGACAGCGGGACAGACCCCAAAAAATGGGACTGTCCCGCGAAAATCGGGACATTTGGGAGGTATGAGGGTGTGTGAGGGGTATGTCATACAGACAGACGGGCACCGGCTCACTGTGTGCTTGACCCCCCACATCGGCATACTCAGCAGGGTCTCTCTGGTGCGGAGGAGCGTCACTTTCTGGCACACTCCACGCTTCTTAGCTGCAGTTTAGTGGGGCACCTGCCGCTGTGCAGGTTCCGTACTGCCTCTGTTATCTCCAGCCCCAGCAACCCCACCGCTAGCTGCAGCACTGCCATCCGCAGTGAGGTGCACCCAGCTCCTTCACACACTTTAGCTGGCGGGTAGCGCTACAGAAATCCGAGCTGCTTGCAGGCTCTGACCCACTCCTCCCTCCAGCCGCAGTGTCTCCTGGGAGCTAACCAGTCACTCCCAGTCTCCCCTTACCACAGTGCCCGGAAGCCGTGAAGTCCGCGCCACGTGCATGCTATGACCCCCTCCTCCCTCCAGCCGCAGCATCTCCTGGGGGCTAACCAGTCATTTCCAGTCTCACCTTACCACAGTGCCCGGCAGCTGCGCGAGGTCTGCGGTGTGTGACTGAGGAGGGGGGGAGGGATGCGGACGGGCAGAGGAAGCAGGAATCCAGCCTGAGAGAGTCAGCCATGCCAAGTCTCCAGCAGCAGCAGATCCCAACAGGTTGGAGTGGAACAGCAGCAGCCAGCAGCAGTGACTCCGGTAAGACACATCTGTCTGTCACCACTGTTTTGTCCCTAATACCAATCTCTCCCGTGCCCTGTGTTCTGTCATGTCCCTGTCACCCCTGGCCTTGCCCTGCCACCCTTATCCTGGCCCTTTCACCCTTATCCTGGCCCTGTCACCCTTATCCTGTCCCTATCATTTCTGTCCTGGCCCCGTCACCCCTGTCCTGGCCCCGTCACCCCTGTCCTGCACCGTCACCCCTGTTCTGACCCTGTCACCCCTGTCCTGGCCCCGTCAACCCTGTACTGACCCTGTCACCCCTGTCCTGGCCCTGTTACTGCATACCCTCCAACTACCTTTTATGGCATATACAGTACCCGCAGCGCCTCCAGACCTCTCCCCAATGCACCACACCTCCGCACCTTCCCCTCCACCACATGCGGCACTCCACCCCTCCCCCACATGCTGTGCCTCCAGACCCCCTACACCACCCGTGGCTCCCACTCCTCCACCCCTTCACCACCCACAGCACCTCCAGGCCCCTTCCACCATTCACCCCCCTTATATGTCTCCCCCCACACCTGCCCCCCTCCACCCGCAGCATCTGCAGACACCCTCCTCCATCAGCGGTCCCCCCCTCACCAACCCCTCCCCCACCAATGGCACCCCCGCACCTGCCCCTCCACCACCTGCAGCACCTCCGGACCTCCTTTCCCATCCGCCGCAACACCCGTACCTGCCCCTACCCTACCCATGGTGCCTGCGGTACCCTACCCCACCCCCGGCACTCCCGTCCCTTCCCATCCCACAGCACCTCCGGAACCCTTCATCCATCCACAACATCCCCACACCTGCCCCTCTCCCACCCGTGGCACCCCTGCCCCTCCCCCACCTTCAGTGCCTCCGGACCCCTCCCCCATCTGCATCCCCCACTCCTCTGCCCCTCCCCCACGCGCAGCACCTCCCGAACCTTCCCCATCCGGGCCCCACCCCCACTTCTGCCTCCCCTCCACCCGCAGCATCTACAGACACCATCCGCAGTCCCCCCCGCACCCGCTACATTCTGTACATCGTGCCCTGCAGGTGCTGTTCACGCCGTCGCAAGGGGCTGCGCCTCCTTCACCATCGCACGCCCTTTCATTGTGCAATATTTAACCACTAACAAAGGAATGCAGGTAATACTCCATATAATACAAATATTAAACCCCAGAAAGGCATGCAAGGGTTAAGGGGGCGTAGCCCCTTGCGACGGTGTGAAGAGCGCCCGTAGGGCGCGATGAAGCACCTAGTATAACATTATAATGCCCTCCAGCTCATTTTATACCACATTACAATGAGCAGGTCCAAAGTCATACCTAGATATATTGCAGGCCCCAAGGAAAAAGTTTGAAAGGACCCCTACATACCACCCAATGGCGAAAAATGTATATAACACATGTAACTTTGACAGGGAAGGTGGCCCCTCTCACCTCTGGGCCCCATAGCAGCTGCACCCCCTGCACCTATGGTAGCTACGACCTTGTGAAGAGGATAATTCCGTGGTTCTCAAACTGTGTGCCGTGGCTCCCTGGGGTGCCTCGGGACACCTGCAGAGCTGCCTTGGATTGGTGGTCCAGTACCAATCCAAATTTTTTATGGTCAAAACCAGTGCTGGTGGCTGTCAATCATAAACTATGTGGACAAACAGAAGCAAATATTGTCCCTCACCACACAACTGACCCTAAGGATAATATATAAACACAATTTACTTAATTTTATATTTCTTTTTAAAGTTCTCAATAAGAAACATTTGGCATAGGGGTGCTGTGAATAAAATTCTGATACTCTAGGGCGCCGTGCCTCAAAAAGTTTGAGAACCACTGGGATAATCAATAATATTGTACAAAACCACAGATGTGTCCAAGCTATTATGCTATATGCATTCTTTTATAGATTTTAACGAAGACTCCACACTCCTGGGAGCTGTTACATGATTGTGGTTTTTACGTTATTACATTTTATGTGTTTATTTAACACCTTAGTGGTTTTCATAGTTTCACGACTATTTCTTCTGTCTACTTGTGCTTTTTTAGGGGTGATAACAATCCCTATTAGTGAGCCTAGTTACTCTGATAACACAATTTACAGTAAAGCTCTTCCACTTCTGACTGCTAATTCTATCGGACACTTGCACCATTATATTAGGAACCATTCACAATGTGCAGCGTCTGTGCAAATCACACATCTGGACTTTCTGCAAGTTTCATCAGGCAACTCAGGTAAGCTGCCCGGCGCCCCTTGGCCTACCTTCTCTATAGTATATGTTCCTTATAACGTTACAGTAGGGGCTGGGGAAATAGAATTGTTTGAAATGTGAAATTTTGGCCCGTTATGTCTGGAAGTCAGGCAGAATAAGGGTGGTCATTCCGAGTTGATTGCTAGCTGCTTTCGTTCGCAGCGATTAGGTAAAAAAGCGGCACTTCTGCGCATGCGTATGGGGCGCAGTGCGCACGCGCGACGCACTTTCACAAAAGCCGATGCAGTTTCACACAAGGCCTAGCGATGCTTTTCAGTCGCACTGCTGGTCGTAGAGTGATTGACAGGAAGTGGGTGTTTCTGGGTGGTAACTGACCGTTTTCGGGGAGTGTGTGTAAAAACGCAGGAGTGGCTGGGGAAACGTAGGCGTGGCTGGCCGAACGCAGGGCGTGTTTGTGACGTCAAAACAGGAACTAAACAGTGTGAAGTGATCGCAAGCTAGGAGTAAGTCTCGAGCTACTCTGAAACTGCACAATCTTTTTTGTACCAGCGCTGCGATCCTTTCGTTCGCACTTCTGCTAAGCTAAGATACACTCCCAGAGGATGGCGGCTTAGCGTTTACACTGCTGCTAACAGCAGCTAGCGAGCGAACAACTCGGAATGAGGGCCAATAGTGTAATACTGTAGATAGATCAGGTTACCTAGGAATGGGTGGTCTATGCTGGTCGCCGGGACCCCGACCGCCGGCAAACCATACTTCACCCTCTAGGAACACCTTCACACTGGTGGACAAAGTTAGAAGTTTTCTATTCATATAACTAAGGGCCTGATTCAGAGGCAGCCAATCAGATAGAAACATAGAATTTGACGGCAGATAAGAACCACTTGGCCCATCTATTCTGCCCCTTTTTTATTTTATCCTTTAGGTAATCTCAACCCTTTTTTAACCTTAATTCTTGATATGCATATGCCTGTCCCAAGCATGTTTAAATTGCCCTACAGTCTTAGCCTCTACCACCTCTGATGGGTGGCTATTCCACTTATCCACTACCCTTTTTGTGAAGTAATTTTTCCTTAAATTTCCCCTGAACCTCCCCCCCTCCAGTCTCCAGTCGATTCCAGGTATTATCTTCTAGAGGGTGCTAGATAAATGAGAAGTAGAATCTGTTTGGTTGCTATGGACAACATCCCATCTGCTATTAATATATAGATAGCACCTTGGCAGGGAGATGTATTAAACCTTTGAGAGAGATAAAGTGGAGAAGTTGCCCATAGCAACCAATCAGCTTGTATTTTCTAGCACAGAGTTAGAAGCTGAGTTGCTGTAGACAACCTCCACTTTATTTCTTGCAAAGTTTGATACCTCTGGCCCTCAGACTGTATTAACTCACTTATTTTACAGTGTATATAAATGGATACATATTTTATAAATGTATCTGTTATAGGCTATGCTAGCCAAATACTGTTATCTGACATTGCCATACACTGTCAGATAATTGATCTGTCTGTATGATGGGGAGTATATCTGAGAACAAATGAGCCTTTCTCTTACGTCCTAGAGGATGCTGGGGACTCCGTAAGGACCATGGGGTATAGACGGGCTCCGCAGGAGATAGGGCACCTAAAAAGAACTTTTACTATGGGTGTGCACTGGCTCCTCCCTCTATGCCCCTCCTCCAGACCTCAGTTAGATCTTGTGCCCAGAGGAGAATGGGTGCACTGCAGAGAGCTCTCCAGAGTTTTCTGTTGAAAAATAATTTTGTTAGGTTTTTTATTTTCAGGGAGTCCTGTTGGCAACAGGCTCCCTGCATCGTGGGACTGAGGGGAGAGAAGCAGGGCTGGCTTAACGGTTGGGCTCTGTTTCTAAGGCTACTGGACACCATTAGCTCCAGAGGGAGTCGGAACACAGGTCTCACCTGGGGTTCGTCCCGGAGCCGCGCCGCCGTCCTCCTCACAGATGCCGAAGATAGAAGCCGGGTGAGTATGAGAAGGCAGAAGACATCATAGGCGGCAGAAGACATCAGATCTTCATGAGGTAAGCTGCGCGCCATTGCTCCCATTCACACACACAGGAGCAGCACTGAAGGGTGCAGGGCGCAGGGGGGGGCGCCCTGGGCAGCAATAAACCTCACATTTGGGCACTGACAAGGTAGATTAGGCTGCTGGGCAGTAATTCTACGATCCCCCGCCATTTTCGAAAAAAAATCACCGGGACCGAAGCCCGCCGTCGGGTAGGCGGAGCTTGATCCCCAGCACTAACCAGCGCCATTTTCTCCACAGAAGCTGCATTAGAAAAACGCTGGCTCCCTGGTCTCTCCCCTGCTGAACATTCAGGCTGGAAAAAAGAGGAGGGGGGCATTTTGAGCGCAGTGAGTGGGAATCTGGTCATTTTATATATAAAAGCGCTATCTGGTCATATTTTTCCAGTGTTATTAAGCGCTGGGTGTGTGCTGGCATATTCTCTCTCTGTCTCTCCTAAGGGCCTGGTTGGGGTTTTGTCCCCTTATAGGTTAATCCCTGTGTGTGGGGGGTGTCGGTACGTGGTGTCGACATGTCTGAAGCGGAAGGCTTTTCCAAGGAGGAGGTGGAGCAAATGAGTGGTGTGTCCCCGTCTGTTGTGCCGACTCAGGAATGGATGGACATGTGGCATATGTTGAATGCAAGTGTGGCATCCTTACATAAGAGGCTTGATAAGGCTGAATTAGGGGGGACATCAGCGTCCCTTAACACAAGACACTACTACCGACACGGACTCTGCTTCCAGTGTCGACTATGACGAAGTGAAATTGCACCCTAGGGTGACAAAAAGCATTCAGTGTATGATTGTGGCAATAAGGGATGTGTTGCATATAGCGGATGAACCGTCGGTCCCCGACACAAGGGTGCACATGTCTAAGGGAAAGAAACAGATTATAAATTTTCCCACATCTCATGAACTAAATGATTTCTTTGAAAAAGCTTGGGAGACTCTGGAAAAGAGACCGCAGATACCCAAAAGAATTTATATGGCATACCCCTTCCCTAAACAGGACAGGGAGCGTTGGGAATCACCTCCCACTGTGGACAAGGCCCTGACGCGCTTGTCCAAGAAAGTGGCGCTACCGTCTCCTGACACAGCTGCCCTTAGGGACCCTGCAGATCGCAGGCAAGAGAGACTACCTTAAAGTGTATTTATTCTCATACTGGAGCAGTCCTTAGACCGACAATTGCGTCGGCATGGGTGTGTAGCGCGATTTCAGCTTGGACAGATGAGCTGACAGCTGATTTTGATAAGATGGATAAGGATACTATATTCTTAACTCTAGCCCATATTAAAGACGCAGTCTTATTTATGAGGGATGCTCAAAGGGACATTGGTTTGCTGGATTCTAGGGCCAATGCCATGTCTATCTCTGCGAGAAGATCCTTATGGACTCGCCAATGGACGGGTGATGCAGATTCCAAAAAACATATGGAAGTTCTACCCTATAAGGGAGATGTATTGTTTGGGGATGGGCTGACGGACCTGGTTTCCACAGCTACAGCAGGTAAATCAAACTTTTTACCATTTATTCCCCAACAGAAAAAGAAAGTACCACCCTATCAGATGCAGTCCTTTCGGTCGCACAAGCCCAGAAGAGGTCGGGGATCCTCCTTCCTCGCCAGAGGTAAGGGCAGAGGCAAAAGAGCACCTGCTTCGGCAGGTGCCCAGGAACAAAAGTCCTCCCCGGCTACTCCAAAGCCCACAGCATGACGCTGGGGCTCCCCTGAGGGAGTCCGCACCGGTGGGGGCACGTCTTCGACTTTTCAGCCAGGCCTGGGTCAGCTCAGGCCTGAATCCTTGGGTGTTGGAAATAGTTTCCCAGGGTTACCAACTGGAATTCGAGGAGCCCCGCGCCGATTTTTCAAATCGGCCCTACCAGCTTCCACATCGGAACGGGATGTAGTCTTAGCTGCAATTCAAACGCTGTGTCTACAGCAAGTAATAATCAGGGTTCCCCTGAACCAGCAGGGAAGAAGTTACTACTCAACCCTATTTGTGGTCCCGAAACCGGACGGTTCGGTCAGACCTATTTTGAATCTGAAATCCCTAAACCTGTACATAAAAAGATTCAAATTCAAAATGGAATCACTCAGAGCGATAATAGCCAATATGGAGGAGGGGGAGTTTATGGTGTCTCTGGACATAAAGGATGCGTACCTTCATGTCCCCATATATTCCCCCCATCAGGAATACCCGAGATTCGCTGTACAGGATTGTCATTACCAATTTCAGACGTTGCCGTTTGGGCTTTTCACGGCCCCGAGGATTTTCACCAAGATAATGGCGGAAATGATGGTGGTCCGGCGCAAGCATGGAGTCACAATTATCCCATACTTGGACGATCTCCTAATAAAAGCGAGATCCAGAGAGAAATTGCTGAGCAGTGTGGCGCTCTCTCTGAGAGTGCTCCAGCAACACGGTTAAATCTACCGAAGTCACAGTTGATTCCGACAATTCGACTAACGTTCCTAGGTATGATACTGGATACGGAACAAATGAAGGTCTTTCTCCCACTGGAGAAAGCCCAGGACATCCAGAACATGGTCAGAGACCTGCTAAAAACGAAAAAGGGTGTCAGTTCACCAATGCACTCGAGTTCTGGGAAAAATGGTGACGGCCTACGAGGCCATTCCCTTCGGAAGGTTCCATGCAAGGACTTTTCAATGGGACCTTCTGGACAAGTGGTCCGGGTCCCATCTGCACTTACATCGGAAAATAACTTTTTCCCCAGAGGCCAGGGTGTCTCTCTTGTGGTGGTTGCAAAGTACTCACCTGCTGGAGGGTCCCAGGTTCGGAATTTAGGATTGGATCCTGGTTACCACGGACGCGAGCCTCCGAGGATGGGGAGCAGTCACACAAGGAAGAAATTTTCAGGGACTGTGGTCAGACCAGGAGTCCTGTCTACAAATCAATGTGTTGGAACTCAGGGCCATTTACAACGGCCTTCGACAAGTGGAGAGTCTTCTTCGAAACCTACCGGTTCTGATTCAATCAGACAATGTCACAGCAGTGGCTCATGTGAACCGCCAAGGCGGGACAAGAAGCAGAGTCGCGATGGCAGAAGCCACCAGGATTCTCCGCTGGGCGGAAAATCACGTAAGCGCTCTGTCAGCTGTCTTCATTCCGGGAGTGGACAACTGGGAAGCAGACTTCCTCAGCAGACACGATCTCCATCCAGGAGAGTGGGGACTTCATCAAGAAGTCTTTGCAGACTTAACGCGTCTTTGGGGAACTCCTAAAATAGACATTATGGCGTCACGCCTCAACAAGAAGCTTCGGAGATATTGCGCCAGGTCTCGGGACCCTCAGGCAGTAGCAGTAGACGCTCTGGTAACACCGTGGGTGTTCAAATCGGTCTACGTGTTTCCTCCTCTTCCTCTCATCACAAAAGTGTTGAGGATCATAAGACGAAGAAGAGTACAGACGATACTCGTTGTCCCAGACTGGCCTCGAAGGGCCTGGTACTCGGATCTACAAGAGATGCTCACAGGAGATCCCTGGCCTCTTCCTCTGAGGGAAGACCTGTTGCAACAGGGGCCCTATGTATTTCAAGACTTACCGCGGTTACGTTTGACGGCATGGCGGTTGAACGTCGAATCCTAGCGAAAAAGGGGATTCCGGAAGAGGTCATCCCTACTTTAATAAAGGCTAGGAAGGAGGTGACGGTAAAGCACTATCACTGTATCTGGCAAAAGTATGTGTCTTGGTGTGAGACCAAGAATGCACCTACGGAAGATTTTCATCTGGGTCGTTTTCTCCACTTCCTACAGACAGGAGTGGATATAGGCCTGAAATTAGGCTCTGTTAAGGTACAGATTTCGGCCCTCTCGATTTTCTTTCAGAAGGAATTGGCTTCTCTTCCAGAAGTCCAGACGTTTGTAAAGGGAGTGCTGCACATCCAGCCCCCTTTCTCTAACGTCCTAAGTGGATGCTGGGGACTCCGTCAGGACCACGGGGTTTAGCGGCTCCGCAGGAGACAGGGCACAATAATAAAAGCTTTAGGATCAGGTGGTGTGCACTGGCTCCTCCCCCTATGACCCTCCTCCAAGCCTCAGTTAGATTTTTGTGCCCGGCCGAGAAGGGTGCAATCTAGGTGGCTCTCCTGAGCTGCTTAGAATAAAAGTTTAAGTTAGGTTTTTTATTTTCAGTGAGTCCTGCTGGCAACAGGCTCACTGCTACGAGGGACTTAGGGGAGAGAAGTAAACTCACCTGCGTGCAGGATGGATTTGCTTCTTAGGCTACTGGACACCATTAGCTCCAGAGGGAGTCGGAACACAGGTCTCACCCTGGGGTTCGTCCCGGAGCCGTGCCGCCGACCCCCCTTGCAGATGCCGAAGTTGAAGAGGTCCAGAGGTCCAGAAACAGGCGGCAGAAGACTTTCAGTCTTCATAAGGTAGCGCACAGCACTGCAGCTGTGCGCCATTGTTGTCAGCACACTTCATACCAGCGGTCACTGAGGGTGCAGGGCGCTGGGGGGGGTGCCCTGGGCAGCAATGTATTATACCTTTTTTATGGCTAAAATACATCACATATAGCCCTTGAGGCTATATGGATGTATTTAACCCCTGCCAGATCTCACAAACTCCGGGAGAAGAGCCCGCCGTTTTAGGGGGTGGGGCCTATTCTCCTCAGCACACGGCGCCATTTTCCTGCTCAGCTCTGCTGTGAGGAAGGCTCCCAGGCTCTCCCCTGCACTGCACTACAGAAACAGGGTTAAAACAGAGAGGGGGGGCACTTATTTGGCGATATGATTACATATGTGAAAATGCTATAAGGGAAAACACTTGTATAAGGGGTTGTCCCTGTATAATTATAGCGTTTTTGGTGTGTGCTGGCAAACTCTCCCTCTGTCTCCCCAAAGGGCTAGTGGGGTCCTGTCCTCTATCAGAGCATTCCCTGTGTGTGCGCTGTGTGTCGGTACGTGTGTGTCGACATGTAGGAGGACGATGTTGGTGAGGAGGCGGAGCAAATTGCCTGTATTGGTGATGTCACTCTCTAGGGAGTCGACACCGGAATGGATGGCTTATTTAGGAATTACGTGATAATGTCAACACGATGCAAGGTCGGTTGACGACATGAGACGGCCGGCAAACAAATTAGTACCTGTCCAGGCGTCTCAGACACCGTCAGGGGCTTGTAAAAACGCCCATTTACCTCAGTTGGTCGACACAGACACGGACACTGACTTCAGTGTCGACGGTGAAGAAACAAACGTATTTTCCTTTAGGGCCACACGTTACATGTTAAGGGCAATGAAGGAGGTGTTACATATTTCTGATACTACAAGTACCACAAATAAGGGTATTATGTAGGGTGGGAATAATCTACTTGTAGTTTTTCCTGAATCAGATAAATTAAAGTGTGTGATGATACGTGGGTTTCCTCCTATAGAAAATTATTAGAGGTATACCCTTTCCCGCCAGAAGTGAGGGCGAGTTGGGAAACACACCTTAGAGTGGATAAGGCGCTCACACGCTTATAAAAACAAGTGGCGTTACCGTCTCCAGATACGGCCGCCCTCAAAGAGCCAGCTGATAGGAAGCTGAAAAATATCCTAAAAAGTATATACACACATACTGGTGTTATACTACGACCTGCAATCGCCTCAGCCTGGATGTGCAGCGCTGGGGGGGCTTGGTCGGGTTTCCTGACTGAAAATATTGATACCCTTGACAGGAACAATATTTTATTGACTATAGAGCATTTTAAGGATGCATTTCTATATATGCGAGATGCGCATTCTGGCATCAAGAGTAGATGTGATGTCCATATCTGCCAGACGATGTTTATAGACATGACAGTGGTCAGGTGATGCAGATTCCAGACGGCACATGGAAGTATTGCCGTATAAAGGGGCGGTCCATCGGACCTGGTGGCCATGGCAACAGCTGGAAAATCCACTTTTGTTACCCCAAGTCACATCTCAGCAGAAAAGGACACAGTCTTTTCAGTCTCAGTCCTTTCGTACCCATAAAGGCAGGCGGGCAAAAGGCCAGTCATATCTGCCCAGGGTTAGAGGAAAGGGAAGAAGACTGCAGCAGGCAGCCCATTCCCAGGAACAGAAGTCCTCCACAGCTTCTGCCAAGTCCGCAGCATGACGCTGGGGCCATACAAGCGGACTCAGGTGCGGTTGGGGGTCATCTCAAGAGTTTCAGCACGCAGTGGGCTCAAGTGGATCGCAAGTGGACTCCTGGATCCTACACGTAGTATCCCAGGTGTACATTGGAAATTCGAGACGTCTTCCCCTCACAAGTTCCTGAAGTCTGCTTTACCAACGTCTCCCTCCGACAGGGAGGCAGTATTGGGAAAAAATTCACAGGCTGTATTCCCAGCAGGTGATAATCAAAGTACCCCTCCTACAACAAGGGAAGGGGTATTATTCCACACTATATTGTGGTACTGAAGCCAAACGGCTCGGTGAGATCTAAAAGATTTGAACAATTACATACAAGGGTTCAAATCAAGATGGAGTCACTCAGAGCAGTGATAGCGAACCAGGACGATATGGTGTCACTGGATATCAGGGACGCTTACCTACATGTCCAAATTTTGCCCTTCTCACCAAGGGTATCTCAGGTTCGTGGTACAGAACTGTCACTATCAGTTCAGACGCTGCCGTTTGGATTGTCCACGGCACCCCGGGTCTTTACCATGGTAATGGCCGAAATGATGATTCTTCCTAAAAGAAATATGGACGCTTTCCTGATAAGGGCAAGGTCCAGAGAACAGTTGGCGGTCGGAGTAGCACTATCTCAAGTAGTTCTACGACAGCACGAGTGGATTCTAAATATTCCAAAATCGCAGCTTTTTCCGACGACACGTCTAATGTTCCTAGGAATGATTCTGGACACAGTCCAGAAAAGGATGTTTTCTCCCGGAGAAGAAGGCCAGGGAGTTATCCGAGCTAGTCAGGAACCTCCTAAAACCAGGAAAAGTATCAGTGCATCATTGCACAAGGGTCCTGTGAAAAATGGTGGTTTCTTACAAAGCGATCCCATTCGGTAGATTTCACGCAAGAACCTTTCAGTGGAATCTGCTGGGAAAATGGTCCGGATCGCATCTTCAGATGCATCAGCGGATAACCCTGTCTCCAAGGACAAGGGTGTTTTCTTCTGCGGTGGCTGCAGAGTGCTCATCTATGAAAGGGCCGCAGATTCGACATTCAGGACTGGGTCCTGGTGACCACGGATGCCAGCCTGAGTGGCTGGGGAGCAGTCACACAAGGAAAAAATTTCCAGGGAGTGTGATCAAGTCTGGAGACTTCTCTCCACATAAATATACTGGAGCTAAGGGCAATTTACAAGGCTCTAAGCTTAGCAAGACCTCTGCTTCAAGGTCAGCCGGTATTGATCCAGTGGGACAACATCACGGCAGTCGCCCATGTAAACAGACAGGGCGGCACATGAAGCAGGAGGGAAATGGCAGAAACTGCAAGGATTCTTCGCTGGGCGAAAAATCATGTGATAACACTCTCAGCAGTGTTAATTCCGGGAGTGGAAAACTGGGAAGCAGACTTCCTCAGCAGGCATAACCTCCACCCGGGAGAGTGGGGACTTCAGCGGGAAGTCTTCCACATGATTGTAAACCGTTGGGAAAAACCAAAGGTGGACATGTTGGCGTCCCGCCTGAACAAAAAACTAGACAAATATTGCGCCAGGTCAAAGGACCTCAGGCAATAGCGGTGGACGCTCTGGTAACACTGTGGGTGTACCAGTCAGGGTATGTGTTCCCTCCTATGCATCTCATACCAAAAGTACTGAGAATCATAAGAAGGAGATGAGTAAGAACGATACTCGTGGTTCCGGATGGGTCAAGAAGGACTTGGTACCCGGAACTTCAAGAGATGCTCACGGAAGAACCGTGGCCTCTACCTTTAAGAAAGGACCTGCTCCAGCAGGGGCCTTGTCTGTTCCAAGACTCACCGCGGCTGCGTTTGACGGCATGGCAGTTGAACGCCGGATCCTGAAAGGGCATTCCAGATGAAGTCATCCCTACCCTGGTCGAAGCCAGGAAGGATGTAACCGCAAAACATTTTCACCGCATTTGGCGAAAATATGTTGCGTGGTGTGAGACCAAGAAGGTCCCTACAGAGGAATTCCAACTGGGTCGTTCCTACATTTCCTGAAAACAGGACTGTCTATGGGCCTAAAATTAGGGTCCATTAAGGTTCAAATTTCGACCCTGTCGAATTTCTTCCAGAAAGAACTGGCTTCAGTGCCTGAAGTTCAGACGTTTGTAAAAGGGGTACTGCATATACAGCCTCCTTTTGTGCCCCCAGTGGCACCTTGGGATCTCAATGTTGTTTTGAGTTTCCTAAAGTCACATTGGTTTGATCCACTCACCACTGTGGAATTAAAATATTTCACATGGAAGGTGAAGATTCTATTAGCCCTGGCTTCAGCCAGGCGTGTGTCAGAATGGGCGGCTTTATCATATAAAAGCCCTTACTTAATTTTTCATTCTGACAGGGCAGAATTGAGGACTCGTCCTCAATTTCTCCTTAAGGTGTTTTCTGTTTTTCACATGAACCAACCTATTGTGGTACCTGCGGCTACTAGGGACTTGGAGGACCCCAAGTTACTTGACGTTGTCAGGGCCCTGAAAATATATGTTTCCAGGACGACTGGAGTCAGAAAATCTGACTCGCTGTTTAGCCTGTATGCACCCAACAAGATGGGTGTTCCTGCTTCTAAGCAGACGATTGCTCGCTGGATTTGTAGTACAATTCAGCTTGCACATTCTGTGGCAGGCTTGCCACAGCCAAAATCAGTAAAAGCCCATTCCACAAGGAAGTGGGCTCATCTTGGGCGGCTGCCCGAGGGGTCTCGGCTTTACAACTTTGCCGAGCTGCTACTTGGTCAGGGGCACACCCTGACTGAGGAGGACCTGGAGTTCTCTCATTCGGTGCTGCAGAGTCATCCGCACTCTCCCGCCCGTTTGGGAGCTTTGGTATAATCCCCATGGTCCTGACGGAGTCCCCAGCATCCACTTAGGACGTTAGAGAAAATAAGAATTTACTTACCGATAATTCTATTTCTCGTAGTCCGTAGTGGATGCTGGGCGCCCATCCCAAGTGCGGATTGTCTGCAATACTTGTACATAGTTATTGTTACAAAAATCGGGTTATTCTTGTTGTGAGCCATCTTTTCAGAGGCTCCTTCGTTGTTATCATACTGTTAACTGGGTTCAGATCACAGGTTGTACGGTGTGATTGGTGTGGCTGGTATGAGTCTTACCCGGGATTCAATATCCTTCCTTATTATGCACGCTCGTCCGGGCACAGTATCCTAACTGAGGCTTGGAGGAGGGTCATAGGGGGAGGAGCCAGTGCACACCACCTGATCCTAAAGCTTTTATTATTGTGCCCTGTCTCCTGCGGAGCCGCTAAACCCCATGGTCCTGACGGAGTCCCCAGCATCCACTACGGACTACGAGAAATAGAATTATCGGTAAGTAAATTCTTATTTTTGTGCCTCCAGTGGCACCATGGGACCTGAACGTGGTGTTGCAGTTCCTAAAATCACACTGGTTTGAACCGCTTAACAAGGTTGAGTTGAAATTTCTTACCTGGAAGGTGGTCATGTTGTTGGCCTTAGCATCAGCAAGGCGAGTGTCAGAATTGGCGGCTTTGTCACACAAGAGCCCCTACTTGATTTTTCATGTGGATCGAGCTGAATTGAGGACACGTCCGCAATTTTTGCCTAAAGTGGTTTCTTCATTCCATATGAATCAACCTATTGTGGTGCCTGTGGCTACAAGTGACCTGAAGGATTCCAGATCCCTGGACGTAGTCAGGGCCTTAAAGATTTATGTAGCCAGGACGGCTAGAATTAGGAAAACAAAGGCTCTGTTTGCCAATAAGATTGGCGCACCTGCTTCGAAGCAGACTATTGCTCGCTGGATCTGTAACACGATTCAGCAGGCTCATTCTACGGCTGGATTGCCGGTACCAAATTCGGTTAAGGCCCATTCCACTAGGAAGGTGGGTTCTTCTTGGGCGGCTGCCCGAGGCGTCTCGGCATTACAGCTTTGCCGAGCGGCGACTTGGTCGGGGTCAAACACTTTTGCTAAATTCTACAAGTTTGATACCCTGGCTGATGAGGACCTAGCGTTTGCTCAGTCGGTGCTGCAGAGTCATACGCACTCTCCCGCCCGATTGGATGCTTTGGTATAAACCCCATGGTCCTTACGGAGTCCCCAGCATCCTCTAGGACGTAAGAGAAAATAAGATTTTAAACCTACCGGTAAATCTATTTCTCCTAGTCCGTAGAGGATGCTGGGCGCCCGTCCCAGTGCGGAAACTCTGCAAGACTTGTATATAGTTGTTGCTTACATAAGGGTTCTGTTACAGTTGGAATCAGTCTTGGACCGTTGCTGTTTTTTGTTCATACGGTTAACTGGTTATGTATGATCCAGGTTACATGGTATGATTGGTGTGGGCTGGTATGAATCTTGCCCTTGGATTTCTAAATCCTGCCTTGTAGTGTCCATCTCCTCTGGGCACAGTTCTCTAACTGAGGTCTGGAGGAGGGGCATAGAGGGAGGAGCCAGTGCACACCCATAGTCAAAGTTCTTTTTAGGTGCCCTATCTCCTGCGGAGCCCGTCTATACCCCATGGTCCTTACGGAGTCCCCAGCATCCTCTACGGACTAGGAGAAATAGATTTACCGGTAGGTTTAAAATCTTATTTTAGTTTATATGCCCTTTTAGGGGTATATTTACTAAAGGTCGATATTGATTGATTAAAAATAAAAGTCGATCTTAATCCGTGTTGGGCTTCCAGGGTTAAAACACACTTTTACTAACAGATAATTTGGGATCTAGTCAGCATTCCGGTGTTCAGGATCCCGGCAGTCAGGATGCTAGCGCCGGAATCCCAACACCTAATGGAATGCAGGAATCTCGACCACCGGGATCCCAAATGTAAATTTGCCAGTTAGGGTTGGGCTGCGGGGGGAGGATCAGCGTTAGGCTGTAGGGGATGGTTAGGTTTAGTCTGCGGGGAGGGAAGGTAAAGGGCCCCATACACTAGAACCATTTTGTCCAATTTCAGCTCAATTCAGTCATTCGGGCCGATATATCGTGGAAAATCGTGCCTTTTTGGTGTATATACGATCTGATCCGATGCGTGGCCCCGTGAGCGTCGGATCGGATCCTCCAGGCCGTTAGTGCTGCACTCGTGATATGTCGTAATCAAATGGAATCGTATGGAAAAAAGCGTGCTTTTTGTGCTCGCGATATATCGCATCGATGTATCACACAAGTTTGACTGACATTCTCCAGGACACTCCCAGCCCCTGTAGCCCTCAATCCAGCCCATCAGATGGTACTTGTGAATGCATGCTATACATCGCATGCGATATGTCGGCGCTTGACATAACGTATGCGATGTATAGCATGCTCAAAAAAGTCACATTGTACCAAATCGTTTGGAATCGTATGTAAACACTCCGGGGAAGCTCCCGGGAGTGTTCAAGAGAAATCGTATACAATTTCACCAACTGATACATCGTTCTAGTGTATGGGGCCCTTTAGTTTAGGCTGCTGGGAGGGAGGGTTAGGATTGGAGTTCCTTCAGTACAGCGCCCCTGTCGGGTTTTAAGACCAGGGGTCTGTATTCTGACCTCGAGCATCTTAGCTACCGGTCTCCTGTACCCCACCTGGTGAGTTATTATATTAGTTTTTAAATGTGTGTTTTAGCCCTGGAAGTCCAACATCGATTAAGATCGATCTAAAAATCGATTAAAATCGACCTTCACTAAATATACCTCTTAATGTGTTTATTAACATTTTAAAATCTAACAAACCAAACAATAATAAAACAAGTTATTTTACATTAAAGTGCTCTAAATAACATTCACAAATATTCATGTAAACCTCTGATAGGCTGAAAGAAATGGAGAAGTGTCAAATGTTTTATAATATGTGAATTTACTGTACAGTTCTAGCTCTTCTGTTATAATTAATTTACTTACAAAGGTGGCGAAACGCAACTGATTGTGTCCTTCAATGGAAATACTGACAGTAGCCACTGATTCTGTACTTCTAAAGGGCCCCATACACTAGGACGATAATGCCCGATTTCATCCGATTTCGGGCATTCAGCCCGATATATCGGATGAAATCGGGCATTTTGGAGGCGTTTTTCGATCCGATTCGCGTTCCCGTGAACATCGGAACGGATCCTCCAGATTGAAAGTGCTGCACATTCAATCTGGTCCGACCCCGCAGGAAAGGCTGGGATCGCCCAAGATACATTGTATGCAAAAGGACAGCATACGCTGTATCTTGGGCTATCCTGCCCCCCGGGAGGCTGCCGAGGGTGATCGCCCGCGACATGTCAGACGGACATGTTGGGATAGTGTATGGAGCCCTTAACACATATAACATGCTAATTATCATTTGACGATATCAAGATGCCAATGTGGTTTTATTAAGGTTACAGGCCCTATTAATGTATGCTGAAACATTTTCCTTTCCTTATTGCCTATTCTTATTCTCACATTTAAAATGAATCTGGTTCATGCATTCTCAAGGCTCAAGATATTTAAACATTTCAGTTATCTTAATACTTGAATTTGAAAAGACATTTTTAGCCAGTTCTTATTGTAATGAGCAGACACTGTAAAGCTCCTGATAAAATATACCGTAACTATATCAATAATACCAGCAGTCAGGCACATCTAATCCCCTACACTGGGTCCGCTTTCATCAGCCAGTGTTACAGAATATACATGAAGAATTAGGTCAGATCAGCATTACCTCTGAATATTGGTTTTGAGAACATATATTTGCAATGTATAAAACTGTTGACAGGCACCAGGTCAACATCTCAAACTGTCGACAGGTTCACAATTTCGACATCTGAAATCTTGACAATCCATAGGATGTCGACGGCCCATGCTTAGGTGCCACCAGAAGGGTTAGGGCAAGACTGCTGGGGGTAGGGGCGATTTGGGGTAGGTTTAGGCACTAGGGGGAGGGTAAAGGAGAACTACTTACCGTAGTGCCGCTCCTCAGACACATGCACCGAAACTAATACTCGCGTGGCCGCTGGGACCCGGAAGAAGGCGCTGTTTGGTGACAGTTCACCATCTCTAAATATCATCTGTGTAGACATGATGTCACTGTTGACATGCTGCATTTTGACCATGTGTACATGCCCGTGTCGACATAACTGTCGACCATTCGTAACCAAGCTTTTTCATTTTGGACCGTTATGATTTCCCAACATGTCAGCATTATAACTTTACACATGATTGTAAAGCATCTTGTTTAAAGTTATAATGCCAGCCCAGTTACAATGTTTTAACTAACATTAGTACCATGGGGATAATTCAGAGTTGATTGCAGCAGCAAATTTGTTAGCTAATGGGCAAAACCATGTGCACTGCAGGGGGGGGTGGGGCAGATAATATTTGCAGAGAGAGTTAGATTTGGGTGGGTTATTTTGTTTCTGTGCAGGGTAAATACTGGCTGCTTTATTTTTACACTGCAATTTAGATTTCAGTTTGAACACATCCCACCCAAATCTAACTCTCTCTGTACATGTTACATCTGCCCTCCCCTGCAGTGCACATGGTTTTGCCCAACTACTAACAAATTTGCTGCTACGCTCAGGTCTGAATTACCCCCCATGTCGGCATACTGTGCTCGACATTACATCATTGTCAACCTTTGTGAATGTCGAGAAATTATCTAGCTCCATTCTTATTTTACTTCATAGCTGTTTATGTCCCCATTATTTATTGTTAGTTTGTAATATATTACATATTTATGTTTACTCATTAATGTTTATCTTGACAAGTGTATCGTTTTAGCCACTTTTGTTTTTGTTTTTTTTTTGTACAATTTATTTATTATTTGTGAAGCACACAAACAGGAAACAACAATGTCAATAAAAATAAATAAACATAAGCACATGACAATCAGTAGTACAAAGATCCTGAGTTAGGGAAATCCAAGGATTAGTACAATGACTCTTGGGGGTAAATTTACTAAGATGGGAGTTCTATTGAAGATGGGATGTTGCCCCTAGCAACCAGTCAGATTCCAGGTATTATCTTCTAGAAGGTGCTAGATAAATGAGAAATAGACTCTGATTGGTTGCTACGGGCAACATCCCATCTTACATGGAACTCCCATCTTAGTAAATTTACTCCTTGTTAAAGGGGATCCGGTCTAAAGGTCGACACTGTCTAGGTCGACAATGTTTAGGTTGACCACTATAGGTCGACAGTCACTAGGTCAACAGGGTTGGAAGGTCGACAGGGTTTCTATGTCGACAGGGCAAAAGGTCGACATGAGTTTTTTTAACAAAAAATCCTTTTTTTGAACTTTTTCATACTTAACGATCCACGTTGACTACGATTGGAACGGTAATCTGCTTTGCCTGAAGCTCGCTTGCCATGCGAGGGGACACGGTGCACTAATTGGGGTTCTCGGTCACTGTACGAAGAAAACGACACCAAAAAGAAAAACCTCATGTCGACTTTTTGACCTGTCGACCTAGCACATGTTGACCTAGAAACCCTGTCAACCTAGAAACCCTGTCAACCTAGTGATTGTCGACCTATAGTGGTCGACCTAGGTACTGTCGATTTGATGATCCACACCCGGTTAAAGTGTACCTTTAAAACATGAAATGTAGATTTTAATAACTGGAAGTAATGATGTTTTAGATCCTCCTCTCTAAGTGGCCATCGTTCCTTTAATATTATGAGGATGCTGTTGAATTTGTCACTGCTTACCTACAATTTCTACTACAGTCCCTTGGCACAACAGTTCATTAGGTCCCTATGGGGCTGCAGTGTGTCAGAATGTATCAAGCTCAGATGGCTCTCTGCTAGCTGCATCTGCTGTATTGTAAACCTGTAAATAACTACATCGCCTGGACAGCTGGATGTGGGGGTGGGGGAGCTGTTCAGGTAAATCTAAATGATGCATTCCTGCGGACAAAAAGACTGTGATGATCGTGGGGAAATAATTTCCAAGACTGAAATTGTCTCGCATAGCATATATAACCAACCAAGACAAATATACCAATAAGGGTAATATACGGACTTCCAACACCTTCCATATCTTATTGCCGTCCAGCGATGTAGGGTGTTCTACTAGGCTGGAGGAAATCTCAGATTTGATACAATGCAGGGTGGATCTTTTTACAGTTATTTTTTGAAAAGTTATAAAGTTTCGGGGGGAAAAAATATTGAACAGTTACACCCCAAAGGAGAAAGAAAATAGGATGTGCAGGTTAAGGGATAAACTGGATCACAGCTAGATAAACGGTTTATCAGCAATAAAATAGAACCATTCTCATTGGACAGGTTCTCATTTCTTTAGGTTTACGCTGTCTAGCCACGATTTCTATATTACACCCTGAAAGCTGAATAGAAGGACTGCCAGGTGGCAGATGCTGAGGGATTCCCAAACCAGAGACAGAACGTAGAGGTTTGGGAGAATAGGATGAGTTAGCCTCTGACACCAGAGCCACCTGGGTTTTATAAGATAGGACAGTATTGAAATCAGCTATTCACCTGTGCTCATACCGGTGCTTGTGGGAATCAGAGGTAAATGAGAATGAAACTGTTATTTTAGAGGTAACAAACAAAACATAATTAGAATGTATAGCATTAGGATTGCTATTGCAGAATGACACCAGTAGGATGAGAACATTCAGGATGTTGACATTAGAATGGCGACATGGTGTGAACATCGACTCTCAGCATGTCAACATTCACAATTTCAACATTGTGAATGTCAACAGATGATTTTAGGGTATGGCTGCAGTTAGCGTTAGGCTGAGGTTAGAGTTAGGCTGCGGTTAAGGTTAGGCTGAGGTTAAGGTTAGGCTGAGGTTAAGGTTAGGCTGAGGTTAGGGTTAGGCTGAGGTTAGGATTAGGCTGAGGTTAGGGTTAGGCTGAGGTTAGGGTTAGGCTGAGGTTAGGGATAGGCTGAGGTTAGGGTTAGGCTGAGGTTAGGGATAGGCTGAGGTTAGGGATAGGCTGAGGTTAGGGATAGGCTGAGGTTAGGATTAGGCTGAGGTTAGGGATAGGCTGAGGTTAGGGTTAGGCTGAGGTTAGAGTTAGGCTGAGGTTAGGGATAGGCTGAAGTTAGGATTAGGCTGAGGTTAGGGTTAGGCTGAGGTTAGGGTTAGGCTGAGGTCAGGATTAGGATGCAGTTAGGCTGAGGTTAGGCTGAGGTTAGGGTTAGGCTGAGGTCAGGATTAGGATGCAGTTAGGCTGAGGTTAGGGTTAGGCTGAGGTTAGAGTTAGTCAGAGGTGAGGATTAGGCTGCCATTAGTGAAAGGTTTAGAGTTAGGGTTAGTTTCCAAGTCTATTAAAAAAATGCATTGTTAACATGCCGACTGTTGACATTGATAATGCGTCATTCTGGCCATGTAGATATGATCTCAGTGTTGACATTGTGAATCTGGATATGCTGCCATGTGGACATTTAGAACATTCTTTTTATACCACTCCCAGAAGAAGCACATAGTAATACGTATCATCAAGGCCACCTTATACTTCCATTGACCAGGGGTTCTCAAACTCGGTCCTCAGGACCCCACACAGTGCATGTTTTGCAGGTAACCCAGCAGGTGCACAGGTGTATTAATTACTCACTGACACATTTTAAAAGTTCAGCAGGTGGAGCTAATTATTTCACTTGTGATTCTGTGAGGAGACCTGGAAAACATGCACCGTGTGGGGTCCTGAGGACCGAGTTTGAGAACCTGTGCCATAGACTATCAGTCACAGAACTTACACATGATGGAGGCATGCTGTGAGCTCAACCGATATTTCTCTATCCTAGTACTAGAAGCTAGAGACATCATTGAGGCATGAGGCACTACGTCTAATCAATGTTTGTACACAATGGCTGATTATGACGCAGTAGAGCTATTATCGGCAAACTGCACTTGTGCTGTGATCTCCATGCGCATGTGCCAAGGTGCCGCTGCGATCCCGCTCCCAATGAGGATTTCATGGTAGACAGGAAGTGACAGTTAACAGGAAGTTTACAGGGATTGGCTGGTAAAACGCAGTCATGGCCGGTCTCGGGGCGTGTATCTGGTGTCATCTGCGAGCTTGTACATGCTAAAAAAGGTGCCTGTTCCTGTGCTGCTGTGTCCTGTCGGTGTAGCCATAGGCCTACCCTTAGCCTCGATGCTCCATGTATTTCCATGTAGTCTACTAAGGTATACACAATTGTGAATGAGATTGCGATGGGGCCGGCGGGCGTCTCTCTTCATTTCTGGGCGGCAGCAGCACTTGTGAACATTAACAATTCCGTAGCCTAGGACATTGCACTTGCATTTGTGTACAAACATGAATTAGGCCCCAGTATTATGGTCACATGCTCGTGAATATTATCTCAGCCCACGAGGCGGCTGCCTTCACTGTGGAGGACTTGGCAGGTACAGTATATTATGCACTGGGCGGTAGAGAGCCTGGCCCCAGGTATTTGTCAGGGGTGTGGCCTAATCACGGGAGACATGGTCACAACCCTTAGAAAGAAACTACAGTACATTGGGGGTTATACAGAGTTGCATACCTCCCAACATTCTGTGGGCTCAAAGAGGGACTCCTGCGCGCGCGCCCGAAAAGGGTGCGTGGCCTAACCAAAAGGGGGTGTGGTCTCGCGGCACTGCCGCGATCGCGAGTCATGCCCCCATTTTTCATCACTAAAGGGGGCTTGACCAGCACTCTGTGAGCCGCTGGCATGCCCCCTCTCCCTGTCTTCACTGAATAGACGCTGTGCGCATGCGCACAGCGTCTATTCACCGCTGCTCTGCTAGCAGCGATGTCAGGAGCCTCCTAACTTCCCCTTCCACACCACGGGACACTGCGGCCCGCGGGTGGGACAGCGGGACAGTCCCAAAAAAACGGGACTGTCCCGCGAAAATCGTGACAGTTGGGAGGTATGGAGTTGGTCACAGATTTTGCTATCGCAGCAAAATCTGCGACCATACTACTCGCATGCTGGAGGCCACCCAGCACAGGGCAAGGCTCCGCCTTGTGATGCGATCGCACGAGTAGAGGTAGACTCCTGCCTACACAGCATGGCTGCATATGCAGGGGAACCAGCGCCATGTTTCCACTCATTTCCTGCTCCCCTCCCCCTGAAAACTACGTCGTCGCCTGTCAATCACCATGCAATGGCATTCTTCTGGGATGTGTGCGCGTGACCAGTCTGATCACTACCCCTACCCACACAGGCAGAGGAGACTGCTCCTCAGCGACAGTCTCCCTGGTTACTGTGCAGCCCACACACAGCAGCGTGCCCTGGGCTGAGGAGTAGAGCTGCTGCTGCCAGGTAAGAGGAAGGGATGAGAGTGGCGTCAGACCCAGGCCCCTCCATCAGGCCCGAGACCGGGTAATTAGTATCCGCTCGCCACCAGTTATTATGCGTTGTGATGTAACTGACTGGGCTGTTCTTTCTCACATTAAATATTTCTGAACCACTTGTTTATTGATCAATAATTTTATTTTCCAGATACATGATGTCATATTTTTACTCCTCATCTCATTCTCCTGTGTCTCTCTCATCCCCCTCTCATTCTCCTGTGTCTCTCTCTCCCCCTCTCATTCTCCTGTCTCTCTCTCTCCCCCTCTCATTCTCCTGTCTCTCTCTCTCCCCCTCTCATTCTCCTGTCTCTCTCTCCCCCTCTCATTCTCCTGTCTCTCTCTCCCCCTCTCATTCTCCTGTCTCTCTCTCTCCCCCTCTCATTCTCCTGTGTCTCTCTCTCCCCCTCTCATTCTCCTGTGTCTCTCTCCCCCTCTCATTCTCCTGTGTCTCTCTCTCCCCCTCTCATTCTCCTGTGTCTCTCTCTCCCCCTCTCATTCTCCTGTGTCTCTCTCTCCCCCTCTCATTCTCCTGTCTCTCTCTCCCCCTCTCATTCTCCTGTCTCTCTCTCTCTCCCCCTCTCATTCTCCTGTGTGTCTCTCTCTCCCCCTCTCATTCTCCTGTGTCTCTCTCTCCCCCTCTCATTCTCCTGTGTCTCTCTCCCCCTCTCATTCTCCTGTGTCTCTCTCATCCCCCTCTCATTCTCCTGTGTCTCTCTCTCCCCCTCTCATTCTCCTGTGTCTCTCTCTCCCCCTCTCATTCTCCTGTCTCTCTCTCCCCCTCTCATTCTCCTGTGTCTCTCTCTCCCCCTCTTATTCTCCTGTGTCTCTCTCCCCCTCTCATTCTCCTGTGTCTCTCTCTCCCCCTCTCATTCTCCTGTGTCTCTCTCTCCCCCTCTCATTCTCCTGTGTCTCTCTCTCCCCCTCTCATTCTCCTGTGTCTCTCTCTCCCCCTCTCATTCTCCTGTGTCTCTCTCTCCCCCTCTCATTCTCCTGTGTCTCTCTCTCCCCCTCTCATTCTCCTGTCTCTCTCTCCCCCTCTCATTCTCCTGTGTCTCTCTCTCCCCCTCTCATTCTCCTGTGTCTCTCTCTCCCCCTCTCATTCTCCTGTGTCTCTCTCTCCCCCTCTCATTCTCCTGTGTCTCTCTCTCCCCCTCTCATTCTCCTGTGTCTCTCTCCCCCTCTCATTCTCCTTTGTCTCTCTCTCCCCCTCTCATTCTCCTGTGTCTCTTCCCCTCTCATTCTCCTGTGTCTCTCCCCCTCTCATTCTCCTGTGTCTCTCCCCCTCTCATTCTCCTGTGTCTCTCCCCCTCTTATTCTCCTGTGTCTCTCCCCCTCTCATTCTCCTGTGTCTCTCCCCCTCTCATTCTCCTGTGTCTCTCTCATCCCCCTCTCATTCTCCTGTGTCTCTCTCTCCCCCTCTCATTCTCCTGTGTCTCTCTCTCCCCCTCTCATTCTCCTGTCTCTCTCTCCCCCTCTCATTCTCCTGTGTCTCTCTCTCCCCCTCTTATTCTCCTGTGTCTCTCTCCCCCTCTCATTCTCCTGTGTCTCTCTCTCCCCCTCTCATTCTCCTGTGTCTCTCTCTCCCCCTCTCATTCTCCTGTGTCTCTCTCTCCCCCTCTCATTCTCCTGTGTCTCTCTCTCCCCCTCTCATTCTCCTGTGTCTCTCTCTCCCCCTCTCATTCTCCTGTGTCTCTCTCCCCCTCTCATTCTCCTGTGTCTCTCTCTCCCCCTCTCATTCTCCTGTGTCTCTCTCTCCCCCTCTCATTCTCCTGTGTCTCTCTCTCCCCCTCTCATTCTCCTGTGTCTCTCTCTCCCCCTCTCATTCTCCTGTGTCTCTCTCCCCCTCTCATTCTCCTTTGTCTCTCTCTCCCCCTCTCATTCTCCTGTGTCTCTCCCCCTCTCATTCTCCTGTGTCTCTCCCCCTCTCATTCTCCTGTGTCTCTCCCCCTCTCATTCTCCTGTGTCTCTCCCCCTCTTATTCTCCTGTGTCTCTCTCTCCCCCTCTCATTCTCCTGTGTCTCTCCCCCTCTTATTCTCCTGTGTCTCTCTCTCCCCCTCTCATTCTCCTGTGTCTCTCCCCCTCTCATTCTCCTGTGTCTCTCTCTCCCCCTCTCATTCTCCTGTGTTCTCCCCCTCTCATTCTCCTGTGTCTCTCCCCCTCTCATTCTCCTGTGTCTCTCCTCATATTCTCCTGTCTCTCACCCCCTCTCATTCTCCTGTGTCTCTCCCCCTCTCATTCTCCTGTGTCTCTCCCCCTCTCATTCTCCTGTGTCTCTCCCCCTCTCATTCTCCTGTGTCTCTCCTCATATTCTCCTGTCTCTCACCCCCTCTCATTCTCCTGTGTCTCTCTCTCCCCCTCTCATTCTGCTGTGTCTCTCCCCCTCTCATTCTCCTGCGTCTCTCCTCATATTCTCCTGTCTCTCACCCCCTCTCATTCTCCTGTCTCTCTCTTTCCCCCTCTCATTCTCCTGTGTCTCTCCCCCTCTCATTCTTCTGTCTCTCCTCCTCATATTCTCCTGTCTCTCACCCCCTCTCATTCTCCTGTCTCTCTCCCCCTCTCATTCTCCTGGGTCTCTCACCCTCTCATTCTTCTGTGTGTCTCTCTCCCCCTCTCATTCTCCTGTCTCTCTCTCTCCCCCTCTCATTCTCCTATGTCTCTCCACCTCGTTCTCCTGTGTCTCTCTCTCCCCCTCTCATTCTCCTGTGTCTCTCCCCCTCTCATTCTCCTGTGTCTCTCTCTCCCCCTCTCATTCTTCTGTGTCTCTCCCCCTCTCATTCTCCTGTGTCTCTCTCTCCCCCTCTCATTCTCCTGTGTCTCTCCCCCTCTCATTCTCCTGTGTCTCTCCCCCTCTCATTCTCCTGTGTCTCTCCCCCTCTCATTCTCCTGTGTCTCTCCACCTCATTCTCCTGTGTCTCTCTCTCCCCCTCTCATTCTCCTGTCTCTCCCCCTCTCATTCTCCTGTGTCTCTCCCCCTCTCATTCTCCTGTGTCTCTCTCCCCCCCTCTCATTCTCCTGTGTCTCTCCCCCTCTCATTCTCCGGTATCTCTCCTCATATTCTCCTGTCTCTCACCCCCTCTCGTTCTCCTGTCTCTCTCTCTCCCCCTCTCATTCTCCTGTGTCTCTCCCCCTCTCATTCTTCTGTGTCTCTCCTCCTCATATTCTCCTGTCTCTCACCCCCTCTCATTCTCCTGTCTCTCACCCCCTCTCATTCTCCTGTCTCTCTCTCTCCCCCTCTCATTTTCCTGTGTCTCTCCCCCTCTCATTCTTCTGTGTCTCTCTCCCCCTCTCATTCTCCTGTGTCTCTCCTCATATTCTCCTGTCTCTCACCCCCTCTCATTCTCCTTTGTCTCTCCCCCTCTCATTCTCCTATGTCTCTCCCCCTCTCATTCTCCTATGTCTCTCCACCTCATTCTCCTGTGTCTCTCCCCCTCATATTCTCCTGTCTCTCACCCCCTCTTATTCTCCTGTCTCTCACCCCCCTCTCATTCTCCTGTCTCTCACCACCCTCTCATTCTCCTGTCTCTCACCCGCCTCTCATTCTCCTGTCTCTCTCTCTCATTCACCTGTCTCTCTCTCGCCCCCCTCTCATTCCCCTGTCTCTCTCTCTCCTTCTTTCAACCTCTTATTCTCCTATCTCTGTCTCTCTCCCCCTCCTATTCTCCTGTCTCTCTCTCCCCCCTTCTCGTTTTCCTGTCTCTCTCTCCCCTTCTCATTCTCCTACCTCTGTCTCTCTCTTTTGCCCTCTCTTTCTCCTGTCTCGCTCTCATTCTGCTCTCGTAGAGGGAGATATATCAAACATTCTAGAGAGGACAAGTTATGAGCGTTTAGCCATCATTTATCAAACACTAGCTGTTCTACCCGTTCTTCACATGTAAATGTAAATAATTTGGTAAATCTATTGAACTGTAAATTGGAGACGTCTTAATGTAAGTAAATATTAATCCATGGTTCCTGGCGTTTCCAGAGGATCACCCAGAGCAGATACGGTAAAAAGTGACAGGACCATTTTTGTAGTTTATTAAATTCTACACACTGGAGGTGCAATAGGAATTTTGATCCGATTGTCCGTTTGGGCGTTATCGTTCCCGCAACGCATCGGTAATGACGTCATTATGTCAACTCCCTTTTCATCCCCTTAGGGGAGGTTTATTAATATTCTAATTATGTAGTTTTCCTATGTCCCACCTGCAGAATACCTATGTTATGTTTCATCTTCCTAAGTTATCGAGAAGTAAGAGAATTAGGGGTATGTACTAAGCAGTGATAAAAGTGGAGAAGTGAGCCAGTGGAGAAATTTACCATGGCAACCAATCAGCTGCTCCGTACAATTGTATAGTATGCAAATTAGAAATGTTACGTCAATGCTGATTGGTTGCCATGGGTAACTTCTCCACTGGCTCACTTCTCCACTTTTATCACTGCTTAGTACATGTCCCCCTTAGTGATAAGTCAGTCAGTCGCATAGATAGATAGATAGATAGATAGATAGATAGATAGATAGATAGATAGATAGATAGATAGATAGATAGAAAATGACAACTAGAATCTGATTGGATGCTATGGAGAACTTCTCTGCCCGCCCCCTTTAGAAGGTTTGATACATCTCCCCCATGGACTCATGCAACTGACAATGCTGTTACCTAGAAAAGATCTCAAGCTCTCTTAGCCCATTAATAATATTTCTGCCATGTTTACTAACACCATTAACTACTAACTCTGTGCACATTTGCAGAAGGCGCAGTGAAAAGTGCGGATGCTGATGAGGTGTTTGGTAAGTAACAAACAATGAAACGTATAATGTGTTTACATTGTGCAAAGTGCCACTGCTCCGATACACTGCTTAAGGCCTGATTCATGTTTGTAAGTAAAGCAAAAAATAAAATCAAGTAACTTTGTGCCTGGAACAAACCATGTCAACGCTAGGGGAACAAATACATTATATGTTTTCTGTGCATGGTAAATACTGGCTGCTTCTGCATGTAGCCCACAAATGTTATGCTGGCCATACATCAGGACGACAAGCATCCAACAAGAGTCGTATCACAATTTCCCTTCACCCTCCCTGGCAGCTCCTGACACATGAGTGACACACAATGTGCTAACGACACGTCGTTAAACGAGCGATTGTAAAAAAAAAAAGTCCAGGAAAATGCCACTCAAAATCGTACGATGCATCGTATGTGCATAAAACATGGGGGGGTCATTCCGAGTTGGTCGCTCGCTAGCTAGTTTTAGCAGCCGTGTAAACGCTATGCCGCCGCCCACTGGGGAGTGTATTTTAGCGTAGCAGAAGTACGAACGCTTGTGCAGCCGAACTCTGCAAAAACAGTTTGTGCAGTTTCAGACTAGCTCTGAACCTACTCAGCGCTTACGATCACTTCAGCCTATTCCTGTCCAGATTTGACGTCATACACCCGCCCCCAGCGAACGCCCAACCACTCCTGCGTTTTTCCAAACACTCCCTGGAAACGGTCAGTTGACACCCAGTAACGCCCCCTTCCTGTCAATCTTCTTGCGGCCGTCAGTGCAAAGAAAAACTTCACTAGAACCTGAGCACAACCACAAAGGGCTTTGTACCTGTACGTCGCGCGTGCGCATTGCGGAGCATACGCATGCGCATAAATGCCGTTTTTTCACCTGGTCGCTGCACTGCGAAAATCAGCAGCGAGCGATCAACTCGGAATGCCCCCATGGTACGATGTGCATACAATTACGACGGATAATATGAGATGCACGTATGGTCTGAGGGTGCGATATTCAACCAGCGGGGACACGTATCGCATGGTAATCGTACCCAAAATACGCACAATGTGCAGAAGAAGCATCGAATGAGTGAGTCGTCGAAATCGTGTAATCATACACGATATCAACCAAGTGTATGGCCAGCATTAGACAGCTTTATTTTTACACTGCAATTTAGATTTCACTTTGAACACACCACACCCAAATCTAACTTTCTCTGCACATGTTACATCTGCCCCTCTCCCCCCCCCCCCCCTGCAGTGCAGTGTAAGTGCTTTACTTACAAACATGAACCAGGCCCATAGTGTAAAACATAAGGCAAGATGGTGGTCATTCCGAGTTGATCGCTAGCTGCATTTGTTAGCTGTGCAGCAATGAGGCAAAAAAATGGCACTTCTGCCCATGCGTATGTGGCACAATGCGCACGCGCGACGTACTATTACAACGAACGTTGTAGTTTCACACACGGTCTAGCGAAGCATTTCAGTCGCATTCCTGGCCGCAGAGTGATTGACATGAAGTGGGCATTTCTGGGTGTCAACTGACCGTTTTCAAGGAGTGTTTGGAAAAACGCAGGCATGGCAGAAAAAACGCAGGCGTGGCTGGGCGAACGCAGGGCGTGTTTGTGACGCCAAAACAGGAACTGAACAGTCTGAAGTGATCGCAAGCGCTGAGTAGGTTTTACTCTGAAACTGCACAAAAAAAATTGTAGCCGCTCTGCGATCCTTTCGTTCGCACTTCTGCTACGCTAAAATACACTCCCAGTGGATGGCGGCATAGCGTTTGCACGGCTGCTAAAAACTGCTAGCGAGCGATCAACTCGGAATGACCGCCGATGTAAGAAACTCATTACTGTTAAGAAACCCAATGGACAGTTTTCAAGGAAAAGGAATCTATAGATTAGTAAGTGGCAAAAAGTAATATAAAAGTTGGCCAATATAATATACCAGTTAATACTACATACGTTATCATTACCTTCCAGTATAATATTCCCTGCTAAGCATGATCAAAGTATATTCCTGTAGATATGCAACAAAACACATGCTGAGAAATGATTTAGCACAGAGAAAATATTTATCTCACCATCTATCAGTGTGATTTATTGGAAACAACTTGAGAAAACCAGAGAGATCCAATGATACTGTACAGGCGTGTTTGCTGGATTTATTTTTCCCGATGGTGTATGCAATCGTGTTTGGTTGCCGGGTTTGCTGGCAGTCAGACATGAAGTCCGCACGGATCAGTGAGATCTCTTCAGTTTTTCTTTGTGTAAAAGTTAATTTTAGAGTTAAAATGTAAAAAAAAAAACAACAACTGTGTGGGGTCTCCCCTCTTAGGCATAACTAGCCCCGAACACTTTGAGCCAGTCCTTGTTTTAAAAATACAGGGGAAAAATTGCGTGAGGCCCCCCTGTATTTAAAGACCCAGCACCGGGCTCTTGGACTGGTCCTGGTTCCAAAAATACAGGGTAAAAAGGACTTAGGGGTCCCTAGTATTTTTAAAACGAGCACTGGGCTCCACTAGCCGAGGAGGTAATGCTATAGCTGGGGGGACACATTTATACTGGCCCCTGCAGCCATAGCATTATCCACCCATCTAGTCAGCCCTGGCCGGGTTACCTGGGATAGAGGGGACCCCCTTAATAAAGAGGGGCCTACTATAGGGCACCCAAGGGCCATGGCTGAAGCCCCTGGACTGTGGGTGTCGAGTTCATAGCATTTCAGCATAAAAATAAGAATTAATAATGTGTTTTACTTGTGGAGCTACAGGTTCCAGCAAAATATCTACCATCCCCCGTTTTGTTTCGGTCCCCTTTGCCATTAGTAATCCATATGTAACCTGTTAAAAAAAAATTCTGGTGTAGATCATTTTGTTTGGTCTATGTAGGTATCCCAGGGGTTACAAATAATAAAAAAAGAAAATCCTGAACGAGCGGACTTAAGGGAATCCATGTGTATACATTCCCTTTCCGGAATGGTTGGCCTCACAAGATTGACCTCAATTAACCTTGTGGTCCACCACAAACCGCCCGGCGACATTAGACATAATTATATTTTAATGCATATCTAATAGAGGTTACATTTTAACCACAAACTTTATCCATAAGAGTGATGCCTAAAAAAAAAGAGGTTAACCTCATGTGTTTGCTCTCTTGCAAAAAAAAAAACCCCTATGATGTAATTGTCATTTTTCCTCAGGGGGAGCACTACCAACCACAAAATACCTGTGGGTGTTTTACCCATTACCTAATCATACTGTTGGTCCTAGCATCCTTATTTATACTCTTTAAGTGGTGCTGGATCATCCTTATCCCTTGCAACTGCGCAGGGAAAGCAAAGACTCTGCCATTGTGCCGAAGCCTTTGCTCCTTGTACGTACAGTATGCATATTCTTCCCGAACATCACTGGGAAGATGGTGTCGTGGAGGACGAGGGACCCGATTGCCAGAACAAGGGTGGTCATTCCGAGTTGATCGCTAGCTGCATTCGTTCGCTGTGCAGCGATAAGGCAAAAAAAATGGCACTTCTGCGCATGCGTATGCGGCGCAATGCGCACGCGCGATGTACTATTACAACGAACGATGTTGTTTCACACAAGGTCTAGCGAAGCTTTTCAGTCATACTGCTGGCTGCAGAGTGATTGACAGGAAGAGGGCGTTTCTGTGTGTCAACTGACCGTTTTCCGGGAGTGTTCGAAAAAACGCAGGCGTGCCAGGAAAAACGCAGGCATGGCTGGGCGAACGAAATGCGAGTTTGTGACGACAAAACAGGAACTGAACAGTCTGAAGTGATCGCAAGCGCTGAGTAGGTTTTGAGCTACTCTAAAACGGCACAAAAACCTTTGTAGCCGCCGCTCTGCGATCCTTTCCTTCGTACTTCTGCTAAGCTACAATACACTCCCAGTGGGAGGCGGCATAGCGTTTGCACGGCTGCTAAAAACTGCTAGCGAGCGATCAACTTGGAATGACCACCAATGTACGATGCAGAAGGGCTAGGGGGCAGCTGCTCAGAGAAGGGGGCCTGCTGCATACAGGCCGGCCTTGGGCAGTAATACAACCCTACCTATTGCATACTTCCCAACTATCCCGATTTTCGCGGGACAGTCACGTTTTCTGGGGACTGTCCCGCTGTCCCACCCGCGGGCCGCAGTGTCCCGCGGTGGGGGGCAGATGGGAGGCTCTGTCTCTCGCTGCCCTGCTTAGCAGAGCAGCGGTGAATAGACGCTGTGCGCATGCGCACAGCGTCTATTCACTGGAGTCAGAGGGAGAGGGGGCATGCCAGCGGCTCACAGAGCGCTGGGCATGCCCCCTTAGTGATGAAAACGGGGTGTGGCTCGCGAGCGCAGGTCCTCTGCGAAGCCACGCCCCCTTTCTTAGGCCACAACCCTTTTTTGGAGCGCGTGTGTCCCTCCTTCAAAATATTAATCGTTGGGAGGTATGCTATTGATCTCTTGCAAATCATCTTAATTGCCAAGTGGAGGATACTAATGGTAACAATTGCAGTAGACATCTCCTTTAAGACAACAATAAGCATGTAGATGAATGGTGTGATCCTGTGTGCAAAGCTTGTTCTTTATACTGATATTTCAGCAATAACTATTTATATTGTAGACTTTAGTGAAGCCGTCCCAGAAACAGAAAGGCTGGATTCTAAAGCACTGAAAACTCGGGCTCATCTGATTGTCAAAAGCAAGAGACAAAAGCCCTCCAGGACCAGGCTGGGGGACAGCATTAGCTCCACCGACGGAGAAGACAGCATTGAGAGGAAGGTAGGACTCACATTATATTATTCTTCACCCAGTCCCACCTATTCTTTTCTGTTCCATAACTAAATCCGTGTTATATATTGTTCCTTCTTCTATTAAGCTGCAAGTTGAATTATATTATTTGGCACAAAACTGTTTCTGCCCCGGAACTCTTTGATCTTAGCGAAGAAGTGAAAATCGCTTGGAGCAAGGTCCGTACTAAAGTGTCTATTCAGCAGGCCAAAAACATAAGCAGTTGGGCAAAACCATGTTGCACTGCAGGTGGGGGAAAGATGTAACGTGCAGAGAGATTTAGATTTGGGTGGATTATATTATTTCTGTGCAACCCAGCCAAATCTAAATGTCTCTGCACATGTTACATCTGCCCCACCTGCAGTGCACATGGCTTTGCCCATTAGTGTGCTTTTTTGGTTTGCTAACAAACCTGAATAACTCCCATACTCACTTAATTGAAAGCACTGACTGTCATGCGGAGGATTTTGGAAGGTAATGAAAGTCGCAGGTCCTCAAGGCAAAGTGCGCTGTTCCGCAGCATAAAAGTATTGCCGCAATACATTAATACTCTTCTCAGAAATAGCTAGAATGTCTCCCCTGTGTTTTTAATAGCAAAATTATATTTTCAGGTAATTTTATTTTCATGTTTTTGATTTGTTTGTTTTTTTACACTAATAATTGAGCAGGGTCTTATTTCTTGCTGTCATTAGGGAAAACTGCTACTCGACCTCTGTAAAGACCTGTGATAACCAGATTAGGGAGTAATTCTACCAACTGCTGAACAGAAAATTGAGTGGCGATCCAGCCAGGAACTTGCTGTCATAACGATTCCTGTGAGTGGCATGTCCAAACTGTGGCCCTCCAGCTGTTGAGAAACTACATATGCCAGCATGCCCTGACACAGATTTGCTGTCAGAGAATGCTAAAGCTGTGTCAGGGCATGCTGGGATGTGTAGTTTCTCAACAGCTGGAGGTCCGCAGTTTGGACATGCCTGCTAGTCACTTGACTTCTCTGGAGGTCATTATAGAGGCTGGCCAGTAGAGGTCACTGCTGATAGCAGGTATGGGGACTGCAAAATTAGCAAGTACTGTTTGGGAAGCCTATCTTGTAGTATGTGTATATATTCTATATATTTTTACTTGAATGTTATACAATATATATATATACACATACATACACGTAGTTAGAGCAACAATCCCACATTGAAGTTTTTTCCCACTAAATAGCAAGTTAAGTACCTTTGATAGTCAATACACCTCTGGATGGCAAAAAAAAGGATGATTTATGCAGTGTCACAACTCCAACATGCGAAGGCAGAGGAAGAGGAGGGGGAAGAGATTAGTACATATTACAGATAGAGCTCACTGCTTCATGTGCTATGTGATTGTGGTTGCCATGGTAACCCATGACACTGCACAGAATGAAGAAATTATTCTTTAAAAAAAGGCTAATGATAAATATCAAGGCACCTTATTTTTTATGGGAATACTGGTTTAAGGATTTGTGACTAGTTTATTTTAAGTAATCCATGTATAGTAGTAGAAATCATCTGATAGATTATGTATATGGGCCCTCATTCCGAGTTGTTCGCTCGGTATTTTTCATCGCATCGCAGTGAAAATCCGCTTAGTACGCATGCGCAATGTTCGCACTGCGACTGCGCCAAGTAACTTTACTATGAAGAAAGTATTTTTACTCACGGCTTTTTCTTCGCTCCGGCGATCGTAATGTGATTGACAGGAAATGGGTGTTACTGGGCGGATACACGGCGTTTCAGGGGCGTGTGGCTGAAAACGCTACCGTTTCCGGAAAAAACGCAGGAGTGGCCGGGGAAACGGTGGGAGTGCCTGGGCGGACGCTGGGTGTGTTTGTGACGTCAACCAGGAACGACAAGCACTGAAATGATCGCACAGGCAGAGTAAGTCTGGAGCTACTCTGAAACTGCTAACTCGTTTGTAATCGCAATCTTGCGCGTACGTCGGTCGCAATTTTAAGAAGCTAAGATTCACTCCCAGTAGGCGGCGGCTTAGCGTGTGTAACTCTGCTACATTCGCCTTGCGAGCGAACAACTCGGAATGAGGGCCTTGGTTGGTAAAGAGGCTACTAAATACATGTTGTAGTCTATTATACTTTATGACGGACACATATTGGGAAATTTGACATTATAAAAGTAGATGTTGCCCGAGATCTGAGCCCCCTTCTTCCTGGCTGCTGGAATTCTGGAATGTGTCTCTGGAACTGTCAGCGATTCCACCCATTCCTTTTCTCCTGCCCCATGGCATAACTGGTGGTGTACTTGGTAGTACAGTAACTAATTACTAAGCCTGACCACATTCTGAGTAACAGTGTAATTAGTATTTATTCGGCATATTGGAGGAGATATGGCCACCTGGCCGTGAAAGCAAGCAGCATCAACACTGGGACCTGGTAGTCCATCATAGGAAGACTAAATATACAAGCTTATTGCTATTGTCTTCTGACAACATCTGGACAAAAATCCTCTGATGGACTTTGTTGGGGCTATTGGCGCACACTGCCATATCAGGCTAATATTCTGCTCACCAGGTACAGGAGCTTTGTGCTATTGCTTTCTATAGAGCACTTTCTAGTGGTGACCATACAGCAGCGTCGGACCCCCTGAAGGGCCCACCGGTGGGATGCAGTGATAGGTGCCCATGCTTAGGGGTGTGGTCGGCCTACAAAGGGGGTGTGGCCAGCCTCCACAGAGGCTTGAAATACACAATAGACTTGTGCAGTGTAATGCAACATATCTACCATGTATAATACAAGTGCACGGTCTGGAACCTGATCCCTAGAGGAAGGAGTGGGACCTCAGGCAGTGGGGCCCACCTGTGGTTTCCCCTGTACCCCTGTGGGCCAGTCCGACCCTGCCATACAGTATATATGTACAGACAACCGTGTCATACAGCTATCCCACAGGTGTGAGGTTTTTACTGCACCCCATTAATTAAACTTTAGCCATTGCACTTTTCCAGGTCTTTGCAATAGAATCATGCTGCCTGAAATAAGCAGATATAACTCTGCAACAGACTTTCTTTCCAGTTCACTTTCCATTTTGTATTTTATGCAGATCAATAGACCAAATGTTGTGTGTTTCAGTGTTTGAGAATGTCTTCCAGAGTGCAGTCACTTTCCAGCATGTGACCCTTCCTCCCTGTCTCATCTCACTGTCTCATTTCATGTCTAACTCACTCCAATTGTCTGCTGTTTCTCTCACAGTGCTTCTTTCTGTGGCCGGCTGTAGCTCGCAATACGTGTCTCTTGGTACAGTATTTTAGTGCCATACATTCATCCAATGATATACAGACAGATAAGTGTAAAGGAGTATTCTTTATTACATCTCATGTACATTACTCATCATCCTGCTTATGCAATGTTTGCGACTTTATGCTATAAAGCATTTACTGTATATGAGAAACGGTTTTATTTCTTGCTGTCTCCCTCACCCCCAAAATTCAATTCAGTAAAAAAATTAGCAATTGGTATACATTGTCGCTTTATGCTTTTAATAACTAAAGAGTACAGCAGTAGTGAGTTAGCATATTGGGAAAGTAATACACTTAGGGGGTCATTCCGACCCGATCGCAGCGTGCATTAGTTCGCACAGCTGCGACCGGGTCACTACTGCGCACGCGTGGGGGCCGTAATGCACACGCGCGTTGTTTCCCACGGCGACGGCCGGCGCCAGGCAGTGACACTGACTACGAAAAAAAGGGTCGCAGCGGCGACCGCAAGAAGATTGACAGCGGAGAGGCGTTCCAGAGCGGATACTCACCGTTGGATGCCGTTTTTGGGGAGTGGCCGAACGCAGGCGTGTTCAGGCGAACGGAGGGCGGATGTCTGACGTCAAAGCCGGGACCTTCGTTGCTGGATCCATCGCAAGTAGCTCCAGCCTTACTCTAAACTTGCACAAAACATTTTTAGCTAAGCAGGGCTGCACAAGCGATCGCAGCCCTGCTAAGCTAAAATACACTCATAGGCGGGGATTAGTTGATAGCACCAGCAGCAAAAAGTTGCTTGGTGCGATCAACTCGGAATGAGGGCCTTAGTCTATTTTATGTTTGTTTTTAGTTTGTTTTCTTTTACATAATTGCTTTATTGTTGTTTCCTTATAAAAGAGTATCAAAACTGCTTCCAAATTTGCTTCACCATAGAGCGCCCCTTGTGGGGAATGTACTAGGGTGTGAGAATCAGAATGTGAGAGATTTGGGGCGAGTTCTCATGTTTTTTAAAGTGGCGATCATTTACATGACAAAATCAACCAGGTTTTAGCATGTAAATGCTTGCCACTTTAATTTAAAAAAAAAATCTCTTACTTTCTGGTTCTCACACCCTGCTCCATTCTGCCCCGTATGTTCATTTTTTTCATCAATTGAAACCTGTTTTTAAGAAACAAGAAGCTCACTGAGATTAACTAAATTATAATTTTAAGTTATTGCCGTTGTTAAAGGTACAGTTGCTATTATGTTATGTTTCATTATGGAAGTACAACGGATAACATGTAAACTCACATCCAGTTCCAATTATAGGTGGTCATTCCGAGTTGATCGCAGCCAGCAACTTTTTGCTGCTGCTGCGATCAATAGTCCACGCCTATGGGGGAGTGTATTTTAGTTTAGCAGGGCTGCGATCGCTTGTGCAGCCCTGCTAAGCTAAAATTTTTTCAAGCAGAACAAAACCAGCCCTGGACATACTTACCCTGTGCGACAGATCCAGCGATGATGGGGCCGACTTTGACGTCACTCCTCCGCCCTCCGTTCTGCTTGACACGCCTGCGTTATACTTACCACTCCCCGAAAACATCTTCAAACGGTCCGGATCGCCCATCCACGCCTCCTTCCAGTCAATCTTCTTAGCGGTCGCCGCTGCGACCGCTACCGTCGGTAGCCACGAAGTAACCCGGCGACCCCTGTTGCCGGGCAACGTCGCGCACGCGCATTGCTGTCGCCACGCATGCGCATTTCGCACCCGTTCGCACCGCAGCGAAAAAAACGCGTGCGAACGGGTCGGAATGACCCCCATAGCTCATTTAATTTCAGGCGAAGGATGTGAATTGCTGTTGCCACGGCATTTAAGCGCCAGCAACAGCGCAGCATACCCTTCTCCCGGACACCCGAATCCCAAATTTGTTCAAAATTGCTTGCTACCCTATGGGGCTGTAAACACTTTTGTGCGATATAGGGGTGCCGTAAAATGTGGCAGCTGATTCGGCCAGGCGGATGTATTTTCCTGGAATTGAATTCCCCACATACTGTAATTTCAAGGTTCTGGTCACATCACAAACAGCTACAAGTTAATACAAGCATAGAGATACAGTAGCCTGACTGTGCACCAATAGATTGCCACCAATACACTGTACCTTACCTGACTGTATGCAGCCCATTTACTGCAGAATAAGGTTTTCAGTTTAGGAATGTACTACTCCAGCTGAGATATTATGAGCTAAACAAGACATGTTCCCATTTTGGGCACACAGGAAACGATTAACATGGGCCCTCATTCCGAGTTGATCGGTCGCAAGGCGAATTTAGCAGAGTTACACACGCTAAGCCGCCGCCTACTGGGAGTGAATCTTAGCTTCTTAAAATTGCGACCGATGTATGCGCAATATTGCGATTACTAACTACTTAGCAGTTTCAGAGTAGCTTCAGACTTACTCTGCCTGTGCGATCAGTTCAGTGCTTGTCGTTCCTGGTTGACGTCACAAACACACCCAGCGTTCGCCCAGGCACTCCCACCGTTTCTCCAGCCACTCCTGCGTTTTTTCCGGAAACGGTAGCGTTTTCAGCCACACGCCCCTGAAACGCCGTGTTTCCGCCCAGTAACACCCATTTCCTGTCAATCACATTACGATCGCCGGAGCGAAGAAAAAGCCGTGAGTAAAAATACTTTCTTCATAGTAAAGTTACTTGGCGCAGTCGCAGTGCGAACTTTGCGCATGCGTACTAAGCGGATTTTCACTGCGATGCGATGAAAAATACCGAGCGAACAACTCGGAATGAGGGCCATACTGTAGAGAGAAAACAAAGTGACAGTTTAAGATACAGCGCCACCTAGGGTTGCCACCTCATCCCTTTAATTCTGAACACATATTAATTACACAGGTTCTGTGGCTGATTAAAACAAGGTGAAATGAAGTCAGCCAGCCACAGAACCTGTGTAATTAATATGTGTCCAGAATTAAAGGGATGAGGTGGCAACCCTAGCGCCACCTACTGTCTGTCCAATATAGCTTCTCAGGTAATACTAGCCTGTAGCTGTTGTTATACTCCAACACAAGTTACTGCTCGTGCAGTTGTCAAATTACAGTACACACAGGATTCTATCAGATTTGTGTGTATGCTGAAAAGGTTCTGATGTGACTTAGGGGGAGATGTACTAAACAGTGATAAGAGTGGAGAAATTATCCAGAAGTTGCCCATGGCAACCAATCAGCTGCTCTGTATAATTTTATAGTTTACAAATTATTAATGTTACTTGAATGCTGATAGGTTGCCATGGGCAATTTCTCCACACTTATCACTGCTTAGTACATATCCCCCTTAAGCTTCATACACACTAGATGCGAAAGTGAAAGATCTCACTCAGAAGGGCCGATCTGAGCGAGATCTTTCACAATCTTGTCCAGTGTGTACACTCAGTGTCGTTAACAATGCGCGCTCCCACACATTGTTAACGACCCCTCCTTCATCTGAACATGTACAGACGAGTGAGGTCCTCATTAAAGACAGAAAGATGCAGCATGGCCGTTGCGCACCCCACCGTCGCTCCCTTCCTTGCCGGCAAGTGTGTATGCACTTGCCGATGCCGGCAACCCGCCGGGTCCCCGTCGCCGCCAATATCGGCGTTGGCGGGGATCGCCTAGTGTGTACTAGGCTTTAGACTAGTTTCATTGAAAACACATTCAGCTCGCTGACAACATGGGTAGAATGGCAACGTGTGTGGTTAACATTACAGAGAACAATCCACTACAGTCCATTACAATCCATTACAGAGAACCAGGGCCATATAATCCGTCTTGTTTTATGTAATGTAACGTTTTCGTGGTATGGCATAGCTGGTCACGTGAGGGCCTCGTGTTCCTTAATGGGAATTTCTCTAACGTCCTTCGTGGATACTGGGAACTGAAGTTAACTGTGGGTATAGGGGGTAATTCCAAGTTGATCGCAGCAGGAATTTTGTTAGCAGTTGGGCAAAACCATGTGCACTGCAGGGGGGGCAGATATAACATGTGCAGAAATAATTAGATTTGGGTGGGTTATTTTATTTCTGTGCAGGGTAAATACTGGCTGCTTTATTTTTACACTGCAAATTAGATTGCAGATTGAACACACCACACCCAAATCTAACTCTCTCTGCACATATTATATCTGCCTCCCCTGCAGTGCACATGGTTTTGCCCAACTGCTAACAAAATTCCTGTAGCGATCAACTTGGAATTACCCCCATAGAGCGGTCCGCAGGAGCACTGGCACATAAAGAAGAAAAAAAACTCTGCTGTGTGCTGACTCCTCCCTCTATGCCCCTCCACACGACTCAGTCTTAGAAAATGTGCCCAAGGAGTCGGGTGCACAGTCTCAGAGCTGCAAGAATGTTTTCTTCAGATTTTCTTTTAGTTTGTTATTTTACAGGTACACTGACTGGCATTCAGTGTACCTGCTTCGTGGGACTCAGGGAGGGAAACAAACCAACTTAATAGAAAGTTAATGGTTCATTTCCCTGCTGACAGGACACTGAGCTCCTGAGGTGCTGATTTCACTCTGATAGGGAGAGTGAGCCCACATCAGCAGCATATGCTGCCACCCTAAGCATAATGCCGAAGGTCACAGATTCCAATGGTGTGGTGAGTGAACTCCAGGGATCCCGATTAGCGGGTCCCCGGTGATATGACAGGACGGCGGTCCCTGGCTCCGGCCGCGGCGCCCGCCGGTACCTACACACTGGCCAGTGAGATCCCCTGTTGCGCACACGGGCCCTCAGAGAGAGGATTTAGACTGTCAGGGCTGAAATACGAAGCTTTTAAACTTCGCAGGGGCCAGTAGAATATTGTGGGGCCGTGCACCATTATGGGGGCGGGGCTTCCCAGAGAGCGGGACCAGAGCAGCAAGAAGTGCCATTTCCTCAGTGAGACTGCAGCTGCTGACACTACCAGGCTCCCTCATCATAACCACTATCCACCACTGCAAACTGGTAACATAGTGGGGTGTTAGACCAGCTGGGGAGCACTGTAAATAGCAGCAGAGGCTGCACAAAGCACCAGAGGTGTTATTTTATATATATATATATATATATATATATATATATATATCCTATATAATAGCCCTGTGATTCTGTGCCTGGGTCTCTAACGCTGGGTATGGCTAGGAGCTCTCATTGGGGTAGTGGCAGGTCTATCACACCCAGTCCACAGCTGATTGGGCGAGAAACGCCCTCCCACACAGGTTACATCCAATGGGAGGCTCTGTCCTTTGCCTGCTGTGTTTTCACAGAGCAGGATTAGCAATGGGACTGATGGAGCTGCAGCTCCAGCTCCACACCCCAAAATAGACCCCCTGCATCTGCAGCATCATACCCTCCAACAATTTACACATAAACATTGATGCAAAAAAAAAAAAAACACCCCGAAAAGGGGGCGTGGCCACGGGTACAGCAGCGTGGCCACACCCCTTTCCCTATACTTTCAATTGAAGCTTGGAGAGTCAAAAAATGGTACAGACCATAAAAAAAAGTGACTGTACCTGCCAAAAAGGTGCAGCTCGAGGGTATGCCACTGCATCTGCAGCAAGTCTCTGCACTGTAGATAGGGGGAAAAACATCCTATTACTGCAGCGTCCTATGGGGGTCGTTCCAACTTGATCGCTAGCTGCATTCATTCGCTGTGCAGCGATCAGACAAAAACTCGGCACTTCTGCACATGCGTATGCAGCGCAATGCGCACGTGCGGCGTACTATTACAACAAACAATGTACTTTTACACAGGGTCTAGCGATGCTTTTCAGTCGCACAGGCAGCCGCAGAGTGATTGACAGGAAGAGGGCGTTTCTGGGTGTCAACTGACCGTTTTCAGGGAGTGTTCGGGAAAAACGCAGGCGTGGCTGGGCGAACGCAGGGCATGTTCATGACGTCAAATCAGGAACTGAATGGTCTGAAGTGATCGCAAGGGGCGAGTAGGTCTGAAGCTACTCAAACTGCACAAAATGTTTTTGTACCCGCTTTCCGATCCTTTCGTTCGCACTTCTGCTAAGCTAAAACACACTCCCAGTGGGCCGCGGCATAGCGTTTGCACGGCTGCTAAAAACTGCTTGCAACCAATCAACTCAGAATGACCACCAATGTCTTGCTGCCAGTCCACCTGCCCCCTCCAGCATCAACAATCCCCACTCCCTAGCCGCGGCGCACGTGGAACAAAAGCTGCTGCGGCCACCGGCATAGATGTGTATGAAAGCGGCACCGAGGGGGAGAAAAGGTTTTGTGCTTCCAGTGCCGCTGCATGTGTGACAGCAGCCGGCAGCAGCAGGGATAGCAGCAGAAGCTCAGCACAGGGATGCAGAGCAGGGAGAACGTCTCTCCTTGTTGGTGCCTCTCTGCACTGCATCCCTTTGCTGAGCGGCTAGCGCCAGCCCTGTGTGCAGTGTCAACTGACACTGCACAGCACTCTCACCTTTAACATTGATTCAGCCAGTCACACAGTTCTGCCAGCCAGTCACTATTGTTAGCACCGGTGTCCCAACGCACCGCAGTACAGGGAAGTAGAAGTACTAAATGAACTACAGCTCCCAACAGCCCTTAGCACCAAAGCATTCCGCCTCTTAGGGCTGCTGGGAGCTGTAGTTTATTGCGTACATCTTCTTCCCTGTAATGCGGCGCATTGGGACACCGGGGCGAACAATAGTGACTGCCTGCTGTACGAGTCTTTGGGAGAGCCACTGCCAAAGGGAGGACAGCAGCTTAGCTGCTGACAGGAGGAGAAGCAGGATAACCATTACCTGACCCTCCCCCACTCACAGTACCTCCGGGCCCCATCTGCGGCACCCCCACACACCCCCTCCAGCACCTGCGATAGCTCCGGACCCCCTCCCCCACCTGCAGCGACCCCGCACCCCTACTTCCCGCCGCACCACCGCATCCACCACTCCCCCACCCGGGGGAACCCTGCAACTGCTCCTCCTCCACCCGCAGCGGCTCCGTACCACCACCCGCGGCACACACGCATCCTCCCCCACCTGTGGCACCACCGCAACTGCCCCTCCCGTGGCCGTGGCATCCCAGGATCCCATCCGCCTCTTCCCCGCACCCCCTACTCCCCCAACCAAAGCACCTACTAGGTGATTTACCAGTCCCTGCGTGCGCTGTTTACGCCGTTGCAAGGGGTTTCCACCCCTTAACCATTGCACGCCCTTTGTCTATGCAATATTTAACCACTCACACAATTATGATTGGATGTAGTACTCCATATAATACAAATATTGCACGCCACAAGGGTGTGCACGGGTTAAGGGGGCGTAGCCCCTTACGACGATGTGAAGAGCGCCCGTAGAGCGCGATGAATCACCTAGTATATATATATATATATATATATATATATATATATACACACACACATACTGTACATATCATATCCAGCTTAGGCTGTGTAAGTGTGCTTGTCCCCTTTTCTCTCCTTGACTCTCCCCTCCTTGGGTCCAGGTCACTGCTATAGGGGCTGGAATTTGGCTGTAGCTGGGTATTATTATTAATCTGTATTATCTGTTGTTGTAGGTGTGGTACTTAGCAACATGTCTGATAGCAAACCTATGTGTAATGTATGCAACATCATCTCCAGATTCCCTGCGGTGTACCCAGTCTTCAGTACCCTCACAGGGTGCAAGTAGTGGGCCTGAGTGGGTAGAGCCTTATAAAGCAATATTTGCAAATATTAATACCGAATTAGCCACTGCTAGCAGAGACGTCAAGCCCTAAGACAGTCTATAGACGCTGGAAGGTCTGCTCCTAGTGATCTCAGACAGGCCACCCCCACAAGCGTACCCTCCCTCAGGTGCAATCTGACTCTGATTCAGAGTCACACGATTGGGACGAAGGAGAGGTAGACATGGAACAAGAAGGTTCCTTAACTCCAGGTGTTGAGGCCCTCATTTACGGTATACGTGAAGTGTTTCATATGCCTGACAAGGCAGCAGACATGCAGGAGGAATTACACTTTATTGTATTACCCAACTCCTCCGCCACGTTCCCAGTGTCTAAGGAATTGGACACTTTAGCTAAGCAAGCATGGGTGAACCCAGACAAGAAATTCCTTATCCCTAAAAGGGTGCTGAATACCTTTCCTTTCCATAGAGGTTGATACTTCTGTTTCCAGTTTATAGTGAAAATTGGTACTCACAGTACCAGGGGCTATTTCTTTGAAAGAGCCAGCTGATCGCAAAATTGAGAATACTCTCAAGTTATTATATACGGAAGCAGGGGTAGCCCAACGTCCTACAGTGGTCTGTGGGTGGATTGCCAGGGCCATAGTAAAATGGTCGGAAGCTGCCATTACAGGTTTTGATACTCGTCCTCAGGAAGATATAATTACACTGATACAGCACATGCAAGATTCGGCACAATTTATGTGCGAGGCTGTGAAGGAACTCAGTCTCATTCACGGTCGTACTACAGCTTTAACGGTCTCAGCTCGTAGAGCTTTATTGTTGCGACAATGGTCGGCTGATGCGGATTCAAAGAAGGGAGTGGAAAACCTCCCTTTCACAGAGGAGGCCTTATTTGGTTAAGAACTCAACAAATAGATATCTCAGGCTACGGCAGTAAAATCCACATACTTGCCATCAGTGCCTCCCCCTACTAGGCGCACCGATCCAGGGCCTGGTCTGCAGTCCTTTCGTGCCAAATTCAGAGGCAGAGGTGCCTCTATGGCAGCCAGAGGAACTCGTGGTAGGTTTCGTAAAACAGCAGCCGCTATCAGCGGGCCCAGTCTGCAAGTGCTACCGCCACTAAACCCACCGCATGACTGGCGGCCCCTTTTGAGGGGCGAAATCCAGGTGGGTGCTCGGTTGCTACACTTCGCCCAGGAGTGGGCGCAGACATGCGGAGATCCTTGGGTTAGGGATCTCATTTCGCAAAGGTATCGCCTGCAATTCCAAGAGCTTCCCCCTCACAGATTTTTCAAGTCGGGCTTACATGCTTCACCTGCAGCAAAAGTTATCTTGCAAGAGGCCATTCGAAGACTTTTTTCAGCAGAAGTAATTGTACCTCCTCAGCTAAAAATGCAGTGGTTCTACTCAAGTCTTTTTGTGGTTCCCAAACCAAACGGTTCGGGGCGCCCAATTTTGAACCTCAAAAACCTGAACCCTTATTTAAGGGTCTTCAAATTCATAATGGAATCACTGAGGTCGGTGATATCCAGTCTGGAGGAGGGGGAGTTTTTAGCCTCACTAGACATCAAGGACGCGTACCTGCATATCCCAATTTGGCCTCCTCATCACGCGTTTTTACGCTTTGCAGTGCTGGACCAGCACTACCAATTTCAGGCTCTGCCATTTGGCCTATCAACGGCTCCAATGGTGTTCATGAAAGTCATGGCAAAGATGATGCTTCAGCTACGCCTGAAGGGTATCAACATAGGGGGTCATTCCGAGTTGATCGCTCGCTAGCTACTTTTAGCAGCCGTACAAATGCATAGTCGCCGCCCACAGGGGAGTGTATTTTTGTTTCTGAGTAGCTCTGGACTTACTCAGCCCTTGCGATCACTTCAGTCTTTTTGGTCCCGGAATTTATGTCAGACACCTCCCCTACAAACGCTTGGACACGCCTGCGTTTTTCCAAACACTCCCTGAAAACGGTCAGTTGCCACCCACAAATGCCCTTTTCCTGTCAATCTCCTTGCAATCGACTGTGCGAATGGATTCTTCGTTAAATCCATCGCCCAGCAACGATCCGCTCTGTACTCGTACGTCGCGCCTGCGCATTGCGGTGCATACGCATGCTCAGTAGTAACCTGTTCGCTGCGCAGCGAAAAACGGCAGCGAGTGATCAACTCGGAATGACCCGTATAGTACTTTATCTGAACGACCTTCTGATAAAGGCGAGCTCCAGGGAGAAGCTGTTACACAGCATAGAGGTGACGGGGCAATTGCTTATGAATCACGAATGGATTCTGAATCTTCAGAAGTCTCATCTACACCCGTCCCAGATAATCCAGTTTCTGGGTATGATTCTGGATATGGGTGGTCATTCCGAGTTGTTCGCTCGCAAGCTGCTTTTAGCAGCTTTGCACACGCTAAGCCGCCGCCTACTGGGAGTGAATCTTAGCTTATCAAAATTGCGAACAAAAGATTCTCAATATTGCGATAAGACATCTCTGTGCAGTTTCTGAGTAACTCGAGACTTACTCGGCATCTGCGATCAGTTCAGTGCTTGTCGTTCCTGGTTTGACGTCACAAACACACCCAGCGTTCGCCCAGACACTCCTCCGTTTTTCCCAGAAACTGTAGCGTTTTTTCACACACTCCCATAAAACGGCCAGTTTCCGCCCAGAAACACCCACTTCCTGTCAATCACATTACGATCACCAGAACGAAGAAAAAACCGTGAGTAAAATTCCTAACTGCATAGCAAATTTACTTGGCGCAGTCGCAGTGCGGACATTGCGCATGCGCACTAAGTGGAAAATCGCTGCGATGCGAAGAAATTTACCGAGCGAACAACTCGGAATGACCCCCATGGTACAGCAGAAGGTGTTCCTTCCAATGGACAAGGCCTTGACCATCCAGAGTTTGGTCTGTTCACTTTTGAAACCACGGAAAGTGACCATTCACCTCTGCATCCAGTTGCTGGGCAAGATGGTGGCCTCATACGAGACGATACAGTACGGCAGGTTCCATGCCAGGCTGTTTCAACTAGATCTGCTAGACAAGTGGTCAGGATCACATCTCCGGATGCAACAGCGGATAAAGCTATCTCCAAGAGCAAAAATTCCTTTGCTATGGTGGCTTCAGATGCCACACTTGCTGGAAGGCCGAAGCTTCAATGTCCATCCATGGCAATGCGGGAGGTGTCAAAGATACTCCGTTGGGCGGAGTTACACGCAAGGGCAATCTTGGCCTTATTCATTCCAGTAGACAATTGGGAAGCAGACGTCTTCAGCAGACACGACCTTCATCCAGGAGAGTGGGGTCTTCACCCTCAAGTGTTTCAAATGTTGATCCACAAACGGGGTTGTCCACAGATAGATTTGACGGCATCACGCTTCAATGGAAAACTCAGCCGTTATTGCTCCAGAACAAAAAATCCACAGGCAATGGCAGTGGACGTTCTCACGGCTCTGTGGCCATACAGGTTGGTGTATCTGTTTTCTCCAATCCCTCTCATTCCAAGAGTGCTAAAAAGACTAAAAAAGGAGAGAGTTCAGGCGATTCTGGTTGCCCCAGATTGGCCCAGAAGGGCTTGATATGCGGACCTGCTGGAACTGTCTCTGGAGGATCCATGGCTGCTCCCTTTGAACAGGGACCTGCTACAACAAGGTTTGTTCGTCTATCCAGACTTACAGCGGATACGTTGGACAGCATGGAGGTTGAGAGGGCGATTTTGAAAAAGAAGGGTTTTCATCCCTCGGTGGTTTCCACCCTGATATGAGCCCGTAAAGGGGTCACGTCTAAACATTATCACCGCATTTGGAAGAAATATGTTGCGTGGTGTGAGAGTAAAGGTTATCCTCCTATGGAGTTCAGCCTGAGCAGGTTTCTCCTTTTTCTGCAAGCAGAGGTTGATCTGGGCCTACGCTTAGGTTCCATTAAGGTTCAAATCTCAGCTCTCTCCATTTTCTTTCAGAAACAATTGGATTGTTGCCCAAGGTGCAGACCTTTTTACAGGGTGTTCTGCGCATTCAGTTTCCGTTTGTTCCTCCCACGGTTCCGTGGGATTTGAACGTGGTTTTGGCTTTTCTCCAGTCGGACTGGTTTGAACCGTTGCATGCGGTTGAGTTGAAATACTTGACATGGAAGATAGTCACGCTGTTGGCCCTGGCTTCCGCTAGACGTGTGTCAGAGTTGGGTGCTGTATCCTGTAAGAGCCTGTATTTGGTATTTCACGGGGATAGGGTTGAGCTTCGGACTCACCCACAATTTTTACCGGAAGTGGTGTCGGCTTTCCATGTGAATCAGCCTGTTGTGGTTCCGGTTTTAGGTGACACCTCCATTGCCCCGTATTCCTTGGACGTGGTGAGGGCGTTGAAAGTTTATGTCAGCAGGACTGCTAGTACCAGAAAGACGGACTCGTTGTTTGTCCTCTATGATGCAACCAAAATTGGTCGACCTGCGTCTAAGCAGTCTATTGCTAGATGGCTTCAGTTGACTATTCGCCAAGCCTATACTTCAGCGGATTTGCCGGTTCCGAAGTCTATTCAAGTCCACTCGACAAGATCGGTGGGTTCCTCCTGGGCGGCTACCTAGGGTGTCTCGGCCTTGCAATTGTGCCGAGCGGCTACTTGGTCTGGTTCGAACACTTTTGTCAAGTTTTATAAGTTCGATACTTTGGCCAGTGATGACCTACAGTTTGATCAGGCGGTTTTGAAGGGGTCTCAGCACTCTCCCACCCGTTCTGGGAGCTTTGGGACTTCCCCACAGTGAACTTCAGTTCCCAGTATCCACGAAGGACGTTAGAGAAAATAGGAGTTTGTTACCTACCGGTAATTCCTTTTCCCGTAGTCCGGAGTGAATACTGGGCGCCCGCCGCAGTGCTTCGTTCTTGCCTGCCGGTAGTAAGGGACTGCTTGTTGCTGTCCCTGTTTTTCAGTGGTTAATTTAATTATCCGGGTTACATCAACATTTTCCTGGGATGGTTCTGTTTGATGTTTTGCATTATGGTTAAGCTGTTGTGTGTTGCTTTGTTGCCACACCTGTTACATTAATCATATGCCTTCTTCGAAGTATGTTCCGTCTCCTAGGGCACAGTTTCCTGGACTGAGTCATGGGGAGGGGCATAGAGGGAGGAGTCAGCACACCGGCGAGTTGTTTTTTTTTTTAATGTGCCAGTGCTCCTGCGGACTGCTCTATACCCACCATAAACTTCAGTTCCCAGTATCCACTCTGGACTACAAGAAAAGGAATTACCGGTAGGTAACAAATTCCTATTTTTGTAGCCACCAGCTCCTGAGAGCCAGAACTGGCTTCATTATGAATGATCATTTTGTGATAGGCTCACCTACAGTATGTATATATACAATAACAATAACTACACCTAACGTCTTAAAAACTGTAGATGACATTGATGTGGAGGATACTGCCAGAGGTTTGGCTAAACATTAATGGTGTGTAAATGAGGCATGTTATCTTGTTCTGGCGGTACGTTGTTGGAGATATATCGGTGATAATGTAATATGATGACATTGTGCTTGCAGAACGCCACGTTGAGCAATGACTTCAGCGCCAGCAGCACCAGTTCAGCAGACCTGAGCGGTCTTGTGGTGGAACCGAAGTTAGCAGAGAGGTCCCATTCCCTAGCGCTCTCCTCTGATGAGGTAAGGACCTGCTGGTGGTCTGTACTTTCACATTTTTACTATTATCCAATGGCATTTTGGGACCTGAAATGCTCTGGGAATATCACAGGCTTCCACACAGGCTTATGCGTCATTAAACACAAATCAGTAATGGTCAGGGTCATGTATAAGAATGCTGGAACGCCCTGTGGAATGTATATTGTAGACACGGAGTTGTTACTCTGCAGGCTGTGAGAAATCCTGGAGTGTTTATGCCACCTCTATGCCTGTGCTGTCCTATTTCCATACCCTTTTCTGGTGAGGCCGCACTGCCCTTTACATCACAGCCCAATAATGACGCACACATCCATCCTCTGCCTATGATATTTAGCAGATTGTCACCACTATACGATGTGGTTAGGAGGATCTCTCAGAGGATATAAAGCATTGCTGAGGAAGAGAAGCTAAAGCAATGGAACTGTACTGAATGATAACTTCTACAAATAGCTTTCTAGCATCATCAGAAAAACTATGTAACATAGAATCTTGACAGCAGATAAGAACCACTCGGCCCATCTAGTCTGCCCATGTACATACACACACTTACACACTAGGGTTCATTTTTTCTTGGGAGCCAGTAAACCTACCAGTATATTTTTGGATTGTGGGAGGAAACCAGAGCACCAGGAGGAAACTCACGTAAGCACGAGGAGAATATACAAACTCCACACAGTTAGGGTCGTGATGGGAATCAAACCCATGACCTCAGTGCTGTGAGGCAGTAATGCTAACCATTCATACTTACCTACTCTCCTGGAACGGCCAGGAGGCTCACAAAAATCAGGTGGCGCGCCCGGCCACCCGGAAGAGCGGGCAAGACTCCCGGGACCGAGTAGGCAGACCAGGCGGCTGATGATGTGACTCGCGTCATCGTAGTCTTGTCCCCCACTGTACAATTCCGGTAATTCCAGCATTGTATAGCGGGAATGTTGCCTGATGATGCGATCGCATGGCCACGCCCCCACCCACAGCCTCCTATGCTGACCTGGTTGCCCCCTCCCGGAATGTCGGAAACTATGCAACCATTACATCTGTACTGCCCTAAACTTAATGACTGGTAATTTCCGGTCATTAGAATATTTCGACAGTCATACTTACTGTAACTGTGTTACTTATTATAGTAATATTAATCTTTGTTTTTTAATACTTCCTCATAATGGCCCCTATGGTCTTCCAATTCCTATAGACACTGCTATATGGCGATCCACCCACTGTAACATCAGGGGAAGACCTCTAATCAGATAGGCCCAATACAATCTAATTAAATTGAACATGGGGGAATTTAAAGTCAGCCGTCACTACTGAATATACTACAGTATTGTTCTCGCTCCTATTTATGTAATATATTTAATAAGTCAAATGATTCACGGAGTGTGGCTCTTTGGTAGAAGCGGCTATATGGTGGACGCAGTGTGCTAAGTAAGTCTTCCCGCTGAGAATGTGTTCTAAGTAATACAACAACATAATTGTTTTTTAACACTTTTGCCCTTGTTTATCAATGAGTGATACATTTCACTGTGAGTGATACATTGCACCAGCCAATCAGCTCCTAACTGCCATGTTACAGACTGTGTTTGAAAAATGAAAGTTAGGAGCTGATTGGCTGGTGCAATTTATCACTCACAGTGAAATTTATCACTCATTGATAAATAAGGGCATCAATTTACATGAAATAAGAGAATGTGGGGGTCATTCCGAGTTGATCGCTAGCTGAAATTGTTCGCTGTGCAGCGATGATGCAAAAAAGCGGCACTTCTGCGCATGCGTATGCCTCGCAATGCGCACGCACAACGTATTTTCACAACGGCCGATGTAGTTTCACACAAGGTCTAGCGAAGCTTTTTAGTCACACTGCTGGCCGCAGAGTGATTGACAGGAAGTGGGCGTTTCTGGGTGTCAACTGCCCGTTTTCAGGGAGTTCCAGGAAAAACGCAGGCGTGGCTGGGCGAACGCAGGGTGTGTTTGTGACGTCAAAACAGGAACTGAACAGTCTGAAGTGATCGCAAGCGCTGAGTAGGTCTGGAGCTACTCTGAAACTGCACACTTTTTTTTCGTAGTCGCTCGGCGATCCTTTCGTTCACACTTCTGCTAAGCTGCAATACACTCCCAGTGGGAGGCGGCATAGCGTTTGCACAGCTGCTAAAAACTACTAGCGAGCGAACAACTCGGAATGACCCCCTGTGTTATCTACATTCAGTATTGAAAGTGTTGTCGTTCTCTGGCGTCCCACGGCTGTAGCAGAGATCTGCAGCCACAGACAATACTCTCTGCGTAGGGACCTTTTCAACTCCCTGTACAATCATTCTTATTAAATGCTCTTCTTTATAAAGGATGATTTATACCTAAGCAATGGTGTTGGTACAGTGCAATCTTTTTCCTCCGTTCTGCAGATTATTGAGCTCAGTGCCATGCATGTAGCAAGTGTTTGGGATGGCAACCAAAATAAAAAATATATATATTTAGATTAATAAGCAAATATATATTGTACTATATTTTTTTTATTTATCTAACAGTGCACGTTTTGGTCTCTAATCCATATGTTAATGTTACCGGATTACAAATGAAAGATGACTTGATAAGATTGTTCTGGATTATTAATGCAATTTGTTATTTTAAAAATATCAGACTAGTTTCCTTTTTGTATATTTTCTTTTACTCCAATTTTCACATGTTTCCTGTATTCGGTTGCCCACAACTCAATTTTTGCAGCTGATTTTCCTGTGCAATTGGCCTTTATTATATAATTTATTTTGGGGAGAACATTTTATTTCAGTTTGCTGCAATCTAGGAATGGGTAATGTTAATCTGAATTGTCCTCCTCTCCAGACAATATGCATGTTAATGGCTGATGTTACTGACGTTACTGTGTTACTGACGTCTGATGCTACTGTGGGAGGCCTATAACCTCTGATAGCTATCAGAGGTTGACAGGTGTATACCTAACAGGTAACAGAGGCTTGCTCCCACACATCACTCATCATACAGGTGTATAACAGAGGCTGGCTCCCACACATCACTCATCATACAGGTGTATAACAGAGGCTGGCTCCCACACATCACTCATCATACAGGTGTATAACAGAGGCTGGATCCCACACATCACTCACCTGTCAGGTGTATAACAGAGGCTGGCTCCCACAAATCACTCATCATACAGGTGTATAACAGAGGCTGGCTCCCATACATCATTCACCTGACAGGTGTATAACAGAGGCCGTCTCCCACAAATCACTCATCATACAGGTGTATAACAGAGACTGTCTCCCACATATCACTCACCTCACCTGACAGGTGTATAACAAAGGCTGGCTCCCACACATCACTCACCTGACAGGTGTATAATAGAGGCTGTGTCCCACACATCACTCACCTGACAGGTGTATAGCAGAGGCTGGCTCCCACACATCACTCACCTGACAGGTGTATAACAGAGGCTGGCTCCCACACATCACTCACCTGACACATGTTTAACAGAGGCTGGCTCCCACATATCACTAACCTGACAGGTGTATAATAGAGGCTGGCTCCTATACATCACTCACCTGACAGGTGTATAACAGAGGCTGGCTCCCACACATCACTCACCTGACAGGTGTATAACAGAGGCTGGCTCCCACACATCACTAACCTGACAGGTGTATAATAGAGGCTGGCTCCTATACATCACTCACCTGACAGGTGTATAACAGGGGCTGGCTCCCACACATCACTCACCTGACAGGTGTATAACAGAGGCTGGCTCCCACACATCACTCACCTGACAGGTGTATAACAGAGGCTGGCTCCCACATATCACTCACCTGACAGGTGTATAACAGAGGCTGTGTCCCATACATCACTCACCTGACACGTGTATAACAGAGGCTGGCTCCCACACATCACTCACCTGACAGGTGTATAATAGAGGCTGGCTCCTATACATCACTCACCTGACAGGTGTATAACAGAGGCTGGCTCCCACACATCACTCACCTGACAGGTGTATAATAGAGGCTGACTCCCACACATCACTCACCTGACAGGTGTATAACAGAGGCTGGCTCCCACACATCACTCACCTGACAGGTGTATAACAGAGACTGGCTCCCACACATCACTCACCTGACAGGTGTATAACAGAGGCTGGCTCCCACATATCACTCACCTGACAGGTGTATAACAGAGGCTGTGTCCCACATATCACTCACCTGACAGGTGTATAACAGAGGCTGTGTCCCACATATCACTCACCTGACAGGTGTATAACAGAGGCTGGCTCCCACATATCACTCACCTGACAGGTGTATAACAGAGGCTGTGTCCCACATATCACTCACCTGACACGTGTATAACAGAGGCTGGCTCCCACACATCACTCACCTGACAGGTGTATAATAGAGGCTGGCTCCTATACATCACTCACCTGACAGGTGTATAACAGAGGTTGGCTCCCACACATCACTCACCTGACAGGTGTATAATAGAGGCTGGCTCCCACACATCACTCACCTGACAGGTGTATAACAGAGACTGGCTCCCACACATCACTCACCTGACAGGTGTATAACAGAGACTGGCTCCCACACATCACTCACCTGACAGGTGTATAATAGAGGCTGGCTCCCACATATCACTCACCTGACACGTGTATAACAGAGGCTGGCTCCCACACATCACTCACCTGACAGGTGTATAATAGAGGCTGGGTCCCACACATCACTCACCTGGCAGGTGTATAACAGAGGCTGGCTCCCACACATCACTAACCTGACAGGTGTATAACAGAGGCTGGCTCCCACACATCACTCACCTGACAGGTGTATAACAGAGACTGGCTCCCACACATCACTCACCTGACAGGTGTATAACAGAGGCTGGCTCCCACACATCACTAACCTGACAGGTGTATAACAGAGGCTGGCTCCCACACATCACTCACCTGACAGGTGTATAACAGAGGCTGGCTCCCACACATCACTCACCTGACAGGTGTATAACTAGGTTGTCTGAAGGGTATTCATTTAAAATACCACCCGGCAGGCACAATACTGACGCTGGAATACCGTCAGGGGTACAGTGCCACCGCCGGAATACCGGTGAAGTAGGTGATTCTCCCTCTATGGGTTTCTATGACACCCATAGAGGGAGAATAGAACTTTTGGCGAGCGAAGTGAGCCACCGTGCTAGCAGCATGGCGAGTGCAGCCAACCCGCAAGGGGCATCGATGCGCTCGTCCTGCTGCAGATGTGATGCCGCTGTCAATATAGTGACAGCCAGCATCCCGTACGTGGGGCTTCCATACCAATCCTGTCTAAAGTACTGAGTGGGGGAGACTATGCTGCTCTATGTTCTATGACTCTTAGAGCCGGTGTATTTCATTTGCTTTTCTCTCATTTTAATGATTTTTTCCATTTCTTTTATGCAACTTGCAAAGAGCCTGGATATGATAGATGATGAGGTGAGTCCTTTCTCTGTCTGCACCTTCTTCCTAATTCAGGACATTGTAGGACACCTCTGCTTTCACCCTGGGTTGTACCTTCCTCGCCATAGGCGACGTCCCACCTGTGCTGGTCTCTGTAAGGTTCCATCATCAAGTATAGTTCTGAGATTCATGCCTCCTGCCTAAAGATTGCTCCCTGGCCAGGATAATCACACACAGACCACAGACAGACCACAGATAGACCACACATAGACCACAGACAGACCACACACAGACCACACACAGACCACAGATAGACCACGTGTAGGGCCTAATTTCAGACCTGATCACTGCTGTGCACAGCGGGCGATCAGGTCTGAACTGCGCATGCGCCGTTGCGTGCTGGCGCGTGCCACAGATGCTATCAGCATCTCAGCCCAGTGATCGCCTCTACCTCATTGACAGGCAGAGGCGTTCACTGGGCGGGAGGGGGCGGGCCGGCGGTGTTCTGTCGCCATTTAGTGGGCGCGATCTGGGCAACGCAGGCGTGCCGGGACCATGCGGGGGATGGGCCGCGGCGGCTGAGTGACATCACACGCAGCCGCTGCGACTCAGAGAGCGACGGGTAGCTCCCTGCCAGCACGCAGGAGCTGCGCTGGTTGGGAGGTACTCTTCAGGTACAAAAGCATCGCCACTGTGCGCTGCTTTTGTACCTGTGTGACAGTGGGAGGACCAGACTAGCCCTGTGCTGGACGTCCCCCCGCATGTCAGTGTGACTAATGTGCTAAATTTAGCACATCTACGGTCAGGTCTGAATTAGGCCCTATATGCAGTGCAGGTGGGGCAGATATAACATGTGCAAAGAGAGTTAACTTTCGGTGGTGTGGGTTCAAACTGAAATCTAAATTGCAGTACAAAAATAAAGCAGCCAGTATTTACCCTGCACAGAAACAAAGTAGCCCACCCAAATCAAATCTCTCTGCACATGTTACATTTGCCCCACCTGCAGTGCACATGATTTTTCGATAACAGAAAGATTTTACTCTTGTGATGCATGCTGATTAAGGCGCATAGGCCACACATAGGGGGTCATTCCGAGTTGATCGCTCGCTAGCTATTTTATGCAACGCTGCGAACAGATAGTCGCCGCCTATAGGGGAGTGTATGTTTGCTTTGCAAGTGTGCGAACGCATGTGCAGCCGAGCGAACACAAAAGTTTTGTGCAGTTTCTGAGTTGCCCAGGACTTACTCAGCCGCTGCGATCACTTCAGCCTGTTCCGGCCCGGAAATGACGTCCGACACCCGCCCTGTAAATGCTTGGACGTGCCTGCGTTTTTCCTACCACTCCCAGAAAACGGTCACTTGCCACCCACAAACGCCCTCCTCCGGTCAATCTCCTTGCGTTCGGCTGTGCGAATGGATTGTTCATAAAATCCATCGCTCAGCAACGATCCGCTTTGTACCCGTATGACGCGCCTGTGCATTGCGATGCATATGCATGCGCAATTCTGACCTGATCGCAGCGCAGCGAAAAATCTTAGCGTGCAATCAAGTCAGCATGACCCCCATAGATCTTACAGACCACACATAGATAACACATTGTCCATACATACATCACTCATATAGTAGATCACACATAGGCCCTCATTCCGAGTTGATCGCTAGCTGCTTTCGTTTGCAGCACAGCGATTAGGTGTATGGTGCGCAGTGCGCACGCGCGTCGTACTTTCACAAAAGTCAATGTAGTTTCACACAAGGTCTAGCGACGCTTTTCAGTCGCACTGCTGACCGCAGAGTGATTGACAGGAAGTGGGTGTTTCTGGGTGGTAACTGACCATTTTCGGGGAGTGTGTGTAAAAACGCAGGCGTGTCGGATAAAAACGCAGGAGTGGCTGGGGAAACGTAGGCGTGGCTGACCGAAAGCAGGGCGTGTTTGTGACGAAACAGGAACGAAACAGCCTGAAGTGATCGCTAGCTAGGAGTAAGTCACGAGCTACTCCGAAACTGCACAATCTTTTCTTGTAGCAATTCTGCGATCTTTTCGGTCGCAGTTCTGCTAAGCTAAGATACACTCCCAGAGGTTGGCGGCTTAGCGTTTGCACTGCTGCTAAAAGCAGCTAGCGAGCGAACAACTCGGAATTACCCCCATAGACCACACATAGGCCATTACATCCATTCTCCTTCCTGTGTTGCTTAGTTCTCTATTAGCTCTCACATGAATGAACTGAGTGACTGATCTATTTCTATGTAGTCCTGTTATCTGTCCCATACAATATGCAGTGGCTACGACATCCAGTACACCATCCTGTACTCTCAGCATTCTTCATGTGTTACCCCATCATCACTTTTCTTTTACACAATATCCCAATATTTGTTATTTCTCTAACGTCCTAGTGGATGCTGGGGACTCCGTCAGGACCATGGGGATTAGCGGCTCCGCAGGAGACAGGGCACAAAAAGTAAGCTTTTAGGATCACATGGTGTGCACTGGCTCCTCCCCCCATGACCCCCCTCCAAGCCCCAGTTAGGTTTTTGTGCCCGTCCGAGCAGGGTGCAATCTAGGTGGCTCTCTTAAAGAGTTGCTTAGAAAAAGTTTTTAGGTTCTTTATTTTCAGTGAGTCCTGCTGGCAACAGGCTCACTGCTACGAGGGACTTAGGGGAGAGAAGTGAACTCACCTGCGTGCAGGATGGATTGGCTTCTTAGGCTACTGGACACCATTAGCTCCAGAGGGAGTCGGAACACAGGTCTCGCCCTGGGGTTCGTCCCGGAGCCGCGCCGCCGACCCCCCTTGCAGATGCTGAAGATTGAAGAGGTCCGGAACCAGGCGGCAGAAGACTTTCAGTCTTCATCAGGTAGCGCACAGCACTGCAGCTGTGCGCCATTGTTGTCAGCACACTTCACACAGCGGTCACGGAGGGTGCAGGGCGCGGGGGGGGGGGGGGCCCTGGGCAGCAATGTATAATACCTGTATGGCGAAAAATACATCACATATAGCCCTTGAGGCTATATGGATGTATTTAACCCCTGCCAGATATCACAAACTCCGGAGAAGAAGCCCGCCGAAAAGGGGGCGGGGCCTATTCTCCTCAGCACACAGCGCCATTTTCCCTCACAGAAATGCTGGTGGGAAGGCTCCCATGCTCTCCCCTGCACTGCACTACAGAAACAGGGTTAAAACAGAGAGGGGGGGCACTGATTTGGCGATATGAATATATATTAAATGCTATAAGGGAGGAACACTTATATAAAGGTTGTCCCTGTATAATTATAGCGTTTTGGTGTGTGCTGGCAAACTCTCCCTCTGTCTCCCCAAAGGGCTAGTGGGTCCTGTCCTCTATCAGAGCATTCCCTATGTGTGTGCTGTATGTCGGTACGTGTGTGTCGACATGTATGAGGAAAATGTTGGTGAGGAGGCGGAGCAAATTGCCTGTAATGGTGATGTCACTCTCTAGGGAGTCGACACCGGAATGGATGGCTTATTTATGGAATTACGTGATAATGTCAACACGCTGCAAGCCGGTTGACGACATGAGACGGCCGGCGATCAAATTAGTACCTGTCCAGGCGTCTCAAACACCGTCAGGGGCTGTAAAACGCCCATTTACCTCAGTCGGTCGACACTGACCCAGACACGGACACTGATTTCAGTGTCGACGGTGAAGAAACAAACGTATTTTCCTTTAGGGCCACACGTTAAGGGCAATGAAGGAGGTGTTACATATTTCTGATACTACAAGTACCACAAAAAAGGGTATTATGTGGGATGTGAAAAAACTACCTGTAGTTTTTCCTGAATCAGATAAATTAAATGAAGTGTGTGATGCGTGGGTTTCCCCCGATAGAAAATTATTGGCGGTATACCCTTTCCCGCCAGAAGTTAGGGCGCGTTGGGAAACATCCCTTAGGGTGGATAAGGCGCTCACATGCTTATCAGAACAAGTGGCGGTACCATCTACAGATAGGGCCGTACTTAAGGAGCCAGCTGATAGGAGGCTGGAAAATATCATAAAAAGTATACACACACATGCTGGTGTTATACTGCGACCAGCGATCGCCTCAGCCTGGATGTGCAGAGCTGAGGTGGCTTGGTCGGATTCCCTGACTAAAAATATTGATACCCTTGACAGGGACAGTATTTTATTGACTATAGAGCATTTAAAGGATGCATTTCTATATATGCGAGATGCGCAGAGGGATATTTGCACTCTGGCATCAAGAGTAAATGCGATGTCCATATCTGCAAGAAGATGTTTATGGACACGACAGTGGTCAGGTGATGCAGATTCCAAACGGCACAAAGATGTATTGCCGTATAAAGGGGAGGAGTTATTTGGGGTCGGTCCATGGGACCTGGTGGCCACGGCAACTGCTGGAAAATCCACCGTTTTTTACCCTAAGTCACATCTCTGCAGAAAAAGACACCGTCTTTTCAGCCTCAGTCCTTTCGTCCCTATAAGAGTCATATCTGCCCAGGGATAGAGGAAAGGGAAGAAGACTGCAGCAGGCAGCCCATTCCCAGGAACAGAAGCCCTCCACCGCTTCTACCAAGTTCTCAGCATGACGCTAGGACCGTACAGGACCCCTGGATCCTACAAGTAGTATCCAAGGGGTACAGATTGGAATGTCGAGACGTTTCCCCCTCGCAGGTTCCTGTAGTCTGCTGTACCAATGTCTCCCTCCGACAGGGAGGCAGTATTGAAAACAATTCACAAGCTGTATTCCCAGCAGGTGATAATAAAATTACCCCTCCTACAACAGGAAAAGGGGTATTATTCCACACTATATTGTGGTACTGAAGCCAGAAGGCTAGGTGAGACCTATTCTAAATCTGAAATATTTATACACTTACAAAGGTTCAAATCCAGATGGAGTCACTCAGAGCAGTGATAGCGAACCGGGAAGAAGGGGACTATATGGTGTCCCGGGACATCAGGGATGCTTACCTCCATGTCCCAAAATTTGCCTTTCTCACCAAGGGTATCTCAGGTTCGTGGTACAGAACTGTCACTATCAGTTTCAGACGATGCCGTTGGATTGTCCAAGGCACCCCGGGTCCTTACCAAGGTAATGACCGAAATGAGGATTCGTCTTCAAAGAAAATGGACGACCTCCTGATAAGAACAAGGTCCAGAGAACAGTTGGAGGTCGGAGTAGCACTATCTCAAGTAGTTCTACGACAACACGGGTAAATTCTAAATATTCCAAAACCGCAGTTGTTCCGACGACACGTCTGCTGGTCCTAGGGATGATTCTGGACACAGTCCAGAAAAAGGTGTTTCTCCCAGAGGAGAAAGCCAGGGAGTTATCCGAGCTAATCGGGATCCTCCTAAAACCAGGAAAAGTGTCAGTGCATCATTGCACAAGAGTCCTGGTAAAAATGGTGGCTTATTGCGAAGCGATTCCATTCGGCAGATTTCACGCAAGAACTCTTCAGTGGGATCTGCTGGACAAATGGTCCGGATCGCATCTTCAGATGCATCAGCGGATAACCCTATATCCAAGGACAAGGGTGTCTCTCCTGTGGTGATTACAGAGTGCTCATCTTCTAGAGGGCCGTAGATTCGGCATTCAGGATTGGATGCTGGTGACCACGGAGGCCAGCCTGAGAGGCTGGGGAGCAGTCACACAGGGAAAAAATTTCCAGGGAGTGTGATCAAGTCTGGAGAATTCTCTCCACATAAATATACTGGAGCTAAGAGCAAATTTATAATGCTCTAAACTTAGCAAGACCTCTGCTTCAAGGTCAGCCGGTATTGATCCAGTGGGATAACATCACGGCAGTCGCCCACGTAAACAGAAAGGGCGGCACAAGAAGCAGGAGGGCAGTGGCAAAACTGCAAGGATTTTTCGCTAGGCGGAAAATCATGTGATAGCACTGTCAGCAGTGTTCATTCCGGGAGTGGACGACTGGGAAGCAGACTTCCTCAGCAGGCACGACCTCCACCCGGGAGAGTGGGAACTTCATAGGGAAGTTTTCCGCATGATTGTGAACCGTTGGGAAAGACCAAAGGTGGACATGATGGCGTCCCGCCCGAACAAAAAACGGGACAGGTATTGCGCCAGGTCACGAGACCTTCAGGCGATAGCTGTGGATGTCCTGGTAACACCGTGGGTGTAACAGTCGGTGTATGTGTTCCCTCCTCTGCTTCTCATAACCAAGGTATTGAAAATTATAAGACGTAGAGGAGTAAGAACTATACTCGTGGCTCCGGATTGGCCAAGAGGGACTTGGTACCCGGAACTTCAAGAGATGCTCATAGAGGACTAATGGCCTCAGGAGCTAAGAAGGGACTTGCTTCAGCAAGTACCATGTCTGTTCCAAGACTTACCGCGGCTGCGTTTGACGGCATGGCGGTTGAACGCCGGATTCTAAGGGAAAAGGCATTCCGGAAGAGGTCATACCTACCCTGGTCAAAGCCAGGAAGGAGGTGACCGCACAACGTTATCACCACATGTGGTGAAAATATGTTGCGTGGGTGAGGCCAGGAAGGCCCCACGAAGAAATTTCAACTAGGTCGATTTCTGCACTTCCTGAAAACAGGAGTGTCTATGAGCCTCAAATTGGGGTCCATTAAGGTTCAAGTTTCGGCCCTGTAGATTTTCTTCCAGAAAGAATTGGCTTCAGTTCCTGAAGTCCAGACATTTGTCAAGGGAGTATTGCATATACAGCCCCTTTTTGTGCCTCCAGTGGCACCGTGGGATCTCAAAGTAGTGTTGGGATTCCTCAAATCATATTGGTTTGAACCGCTCAAATCTGTGGATTTGAAATATCTCACATGGAAAGTGACCATGCTGTTGGCCCTGGCCTCGGCCAGGCGATTGTCAGAATTGGCGGCTTTGTCTTACAAAAGCCCATATTTGATTTTCCATTCGGACGGGGCAGAACTGGGACTCGTCCCCAGTTTCTTCCTAAGGTGGTGTCAGCGTTTCACCTGAAACAACCTATTGTGGTGCCTGCGGCTACTAGGGACTTGGAGGACTCCAAGTTGCTAGACGTTGTCAGGGCCCTGAATATATATATATATATATATATATATATATATATATATAATTCCAGGACGGCTGGAGTCAGAAAGTCTGACTTGCTGTTTATATTGTATGCACCCAAAAAGCTGGGTGCTCCTGCTTCTAAGCAGACTATTGCTCGTTGGATTTGTAGTACAATTCAACTTGCACATTCTGTGGCAGGCCTGCCACAGCCAAAATCTGTAAATGCCCATTCCACAAGGAAGGTGGGCTCATCTTGGGCGGCTGCCCGAGGGGTCTCGGCTTTACAACTTTGCCGAGCAGCTACGTGGTCAGGCGGGAACACGTTTGTAAAATTCTACAAATTTGATACCCTGGCTGAGGAGGACCTGGAGTTCTCTCATTCGGTGCTGCAGAGTCATCCGCACTCTCCCGCCCGTTTGGGAGCTTTGGTATAATCCCCATGGTCCTGACGGAGTCCCCAGCATCCACTAGGACGTTAGAGAAAATAAGATTTTACTTACCGATAAATCTATTTCTCATAGTCCGTAGTGGATGCTGGGCTCCCATCCCAAGTGCGGATTGTCTGCATTACTTGTACATAATTATTGTTACAAAAATCGGGTTATTATTGTTGTGGGCCATCTTTTCAGAGGCTCCTTCGTTGTTATCATACTGTTAACTGGGTTCAAATCACAGGTTGTACGGTGTGATTGGTGTGGCTGGTATGAGTCTTACCCGGGATTCAAGATCCTTCCTTATTGTGTACGCTCGTCCGGGCACAGTACCTGGCTGGGGCTTGGAGGGGGGTCATGGGGGGAGGAGCCAGTGCACACCATGTGATCCTAAAAGCTTACTTTTTGTGCCCTGTCTCCTGCGGAGCCGCTAATCCCCATGGTCCTGACGGAGTCCCCAGCATCCACTACGGACTATGAGAAATAGATTTATCGGTAAGTAAAATCTTATTTTTACCCTACACTGCTTTATATTTTATTAATCTCCACTGCATTGCTCTATCATCTCTTCTACATTCCTTCACTGATCCATCATTATGTCTAATCTCTTCTTTCTTATTCCATCCGGCCCTGCTCAATCACTACTGTTACTGTCTAACTCCTCTCCGCCACCTATTATAATTTCATGCACTGATTCATCATTAATCTACACTCCTGTGCTGCTGCTCCATCCTGCCGTCTACTCTCCTCTTCTTCCTTCCTGTCTACCATCTTGTACTGCTCAATCATTCCTGCTACTCTCTTACTCCTCTCCGCCACCTATTATAATCTCATGCACTGATTCATCATCCAGCTATGCTCCTGTGCTGCTGCTCCATCCTGCCGTCTACTCTTCTCTTCTTCCTTCCATTCTACCGTCCTGCACTGCTCAATCATTCCTGCTTCCAAAGTATCAAAATTGCTTCATGACTTTGTTCCAGATTCTCGATGAAGGACAGTCTCCCAAACATAACCCGTGGCAAAGCCGTACTGCCCTAGAATGGAGCACGCAGCAAGTGGCCAACTGGTTGACGACTCTTCACCTGGAACATTGTGTTGCTGAATTCACTGCCCACAATATCAACGGGGAGCAGCTGCTCCAGCTGGACAGTGCCAGACTGAAGGTAACAAAGTAGCTGCATCAAAATGACCTGGTGGCTTTGAGAAGCACCATTTAGTAGATCTACCCCGATGTCTCTTGCCTAGTAGCATATTTTGTCTGTTTCAGGGGAAGTTTTCAGAGTTGGTCACATATTTTGCAATCTTAACAAAATCTGTGACCACTAAAATCACATGCTGGCGGTCGCCCAGCATGTGTGGCGCCGCCCTGCGATACGGCGATCGCATTGCAAAAATCTTACATAGAGGTTGACCCCCGCCTATGCAGCACGACTGCGTACGCAGGCTGTTCAGCGTCATGTTTCCTATTGCAGGAAACGCAGGTGACATTATCGGGCCGCCCTGAAAATGGCTATGACGTCACTGCGTTTCCTGCTCTCCTCCCTTCCCCCAACGCCGTTCGGCGTCTTTGTACGCAACCGCTTTCAGCAACATGCCTGCAACACGCCCTTAAGCCTCAGCATCTATATTTGCCTGTCTAGCCACCCCTCTGTTACCTCCCAGCCACCATTCAAGGGCTCCCCTTACTTTTCTACTTCCGTGAATCTGTATTTGTTCTGCGACTCCGTACGAACAGAATTAGGACGTGCGACGCGACTAAGAGGCATGCACATACGTATAACATCTCTCCCCTGCGTCCGACATCACCGCTGCATCCGACTCGGAATCGGGCCACTACTATACATATAAATCACATATTTTCTGTTGAAACCGACACCAAGAACTTGTCCGTGTTACTTTTACATGTACTCATACAGAGCTTACTATTCTACCCTTACAAAATAATGAAAAAGTGATATTCACTTTAACCTGTGCCATCTAAGTAACCCTCGTGTCACAAATGCTGGTTTTCCTTAGGCTCTCGGGGTAAATTCTCAAGAAAGAGCGATCATAAAAAAAAAAATCAAAGACATGAAAGGAACAATCGACAGAGTCCGAAAGGCCAACGAGAAAGCGGAGAAGCAAAGAGAGCGGCTTCGGAAAAAGGAGCAAGACCAGCAGTTACTGAGAGCGAGGCGAGAAGATGGCTCAACGGAAGGTGCACAGAGCACTCCTGAGCCATAGCTAATGTACTATAAGTGTGAATAGGACAATTCCATGATAAGAGCTCAGTGTGCATCTCCAGGTACTGCACAGGCCTACTGAGATGCCGCTATTGGACAGGTGGGGAAGAGATTTCTGTAGTTATCATATCAACGTTTTGATGAACACCCTGGCACCATCCTGCACATAGCTGGGTCCTGCAAACATTATAGTATTGGGAGCTATCTGTCGCTGGGCGCCAACTCCTCTTCTTTCACTGATTTGTTCTTCATTCTAGCTCTGTATATTCAGCGTGGTTGCTTTAACAACCAGTGTTACTGTTTACAGGATGTTTGCTTGGTAAATGAATGAGCGTTTTATTTTTATGGATTAAGAAACTGGATAGAAGCTCATGTCTTTTATCGTATCTGTCACTGCCTATAAGCGGGAGAAATGGTCTCATTCTGTTCTGGAATAATATATGATATAATTTATTTAAATTTATGCAGTTCATTCACAAATAGATGACATTACGTTGATGATGTTACATAGTTTCTTTAGCACTTGGACAATTTGCAAGGGAGGCAATCAAGTTGACGGTTGCCAGGATCCTGGCGGTCTGGATACAGACGCCGGAATCCCGACACCCGGTGAAATACTGGCGGTCGGAATCCCGCCCGCCACCCGGAATCCCCACTCGGGTGGTGTTCCACGCCACCATCCATGCCACCGGGCCAGAAGCATGGCGTGGGGACACACTGCGCTCGCTGCCGGTATTCTGGCTGTCGTGATCTCAGCGTTTGTCTCCTGACCGCCGGGATCCCGACAGTCCACCTCTCTTGGGAAACGGTACAGTCCGTCTCTCTTGGGGAACGGTACAGCCCGTCTCTCTTGGGGAACGGTACAGTCCACCTCTCTTGGGGAATGGTACAGTCCACCTCTCCTGGGGAACTTTCCACGGAGATAGCCATCAAATAGGTGAACCATTGATGGCTGATGTTTTTTAACCATCAGGAGGAAGCCATGGATGATTGAACAGGCAGACTTGGGCTTTAATCTGACATCGGACATACGCGGGTGATGCTAAAACTATTTACCACTGGTGTCATCGATGGTTACCAATCATAAGTAGTTGAAGGCCATCCCCACTTGGAGATTGACCAGCATGGACAAGCGTGAACTAGGCCCTGGCCACCCCAGTAAGGTAGTGTAATTGTGAATGGGATTTTATTCCTAGTATAATACACATGCCTTTATTGGGCAGTGAAGAAAAAGAATAGAGGGCTGTCACAGTATTCCTAAACTGTCTATAACCGATGAAGGGATATATCCATTATTTGGATTAAAATTAGCATATTAATCAGGTATCGCCGTTTCCTCTTTCGGTAGATCCCATGTAGAGATTGGCACCATCTACTACAGGAGACAGGAGACACAGTGGGAGATGTATCAAACCTGAGAGAGAGAGAGAGAAAGTGGAGCATGCCATAGTAGCCAAGCTGATTGGTCACTCTGGATAACGTCTCCACAATATCTCCTCATGGCCTCCAGTCATATGACGCATTCACTCCCCACCACCTGTACTAGCCAAGTTTCTAGACTGGGGTGAGTCCTCCGGTGACCTCTCTTGCTCCTGCCAAGCTCTGAATTTTACATATGTTACAAAACCAAGATAACCTGTGTGTGGTTACTTGGATTATATAGGCCTAGCAGGACAATGCAGAGATAATTTATTCTAGGCCTAATATCCATTGACCATACATGTTCTTCAGCTGCCCCCATTCTCTGCCCAGTTCCCTGAGCCTGATGCTGCTGATGCATCGGCTGATTTTCCCCTCGCAAACCCCAAATACACATTGGACAGCGTCATCCTACTGAACTGGGAGTAGTAGCATTTGACTGCAGGGTACCATATAGTTTTCTCTGTATTATATACGTCCATGTAAAGTTGCTGTCTCATCTGTGTTTAGATTATTTTTGTTATTATGTGTTTTGTGAGCATTGGCATTTATTTCATGATTGGACAAACTCGTGAATGTTTTTGATACCTGTACTGTATATATTCATCGCTAAGGGATTCTCTGCATATCCTGTATATTTATCTTCATTGTCCACTGCTACTATATATAGGACTGTATTAAAGAAACGTGTGAAACACTTCTAAATCCAGCAACACCTTACATTTAGGGGCAGATGTATCAAGCCTTCTAAAGAGGACATGTGGTAACGTTCCCCAAAGCAACCCACCAGCTGGCATTTTTTAGAATGTACTATATATGATATATGATAGCGAGAACTTGTTTGGTTACTATGGGCAACTGCTCATCTTTTCCTCTTTAGAAGGTTTGCTACATCACACTGTAGCAACGGTTGATTTCTAAGCATATCTAGCATACTTGTGGTATCTAATTTAACTACACATCACATCAGTATTAAAGGACATTAAATAAAACTTGGACAGAGATAAAGTACCAGCCAATCAGCTCCTAACTGCCATGTCACATGCTGTGTTTGAAAAATAACAGGAGCTGGTTGGCTGGCACTTTTATCTCTCTACACTTTCTTTCTCTTTAAGGCATAGGGGGTCATTCAGATCTGATTGCTGGGCTGCGTTTTTTGCTGTCCTGCGATCAGATAGTCGCCGCCTACAGGGGGAGTGTTTTTTCTCTGTGCAAGTGTGCGATCCTACTGTATGTGTAGCAGAGCTGCTAAAAATCAGTGTGTGCAGCCTCTGCGCAGCAAAGGACTTATTCTTCCAGTGTGATTAAATCCTGCTGATTGGGGCCGTAGCTGACGTCGGACACCCTCCCTCATAAACGCTTGAACACACCTGCGTTTTTCCGGACACTCCCTGTAAACGGTCAGTTGCCACCTGCAAGTGGCCTCTTCCTGTCAATCACCTTGCGTACGCCCGTGCGAATGGATCCTTCGCACCATCCCGTCGCTAACCGGCGAATCCCGTTGCAGCTGTTCGATGCTCCTGCGCATTGCGGTGCCTGCGCAGTTTGGACCTGTTTGCCCACTGTGTGAAAACCCACAGCAACGATAAGATCTGAATTACCCCCATAGACCCCTAAATACTATACACTATTGTACATTTATGTTGTTAGAAGACTGCTCCTAACTGATACATCTATTGGAAGTTATAATCACTCATTTTACTGTATAATTTCTACTTGTGATTTGGTCTTTCATATTAATCCAATTTCATCTAATTTATGACTACATACTTCCAAAATGCTTAATTATATTGCAATCCCCCCGCCCCGAGCCCTTTTTTTTTTTTACTGCCTCACTTCTGCTGTAGAAGGTGCAGTCAGGGGGGGGGGGGGGGGATAATTCCAAGTTGATCGCAGCAGGAAATTTTTTAGCATTTGGGCAAAACCATGTGCACTGCAGGGGGCGCAGATATAACATTTGCAGAGAGAGTTAGATTTGGGTGGGTTATTTTGTTTCTGTGCAGGGTAAATACTGGCTGCTTTATTTTTACACTGCAATTTAGATTGCAGATTGAACTCACCACACCCAAATCTATCTCTCTCTGCACATGTTATATCTGCCTCCCCTGCAGTGCACATGGTTTTGCCCAACTGCTAACAAAGTTCCTACTGCGATCAACTCAGAATTACCCCCATTGTCATTAGTGACTAGTATAATCACAGTACTGCTGATATCCTTTACTTTCTGTCTAAACCTCTATTGGAAAAACTGGGAGCTTCTGACCCAGAGACGGCAGCCTGTATTAGCGGAGTCAGGGATTAACATCATCATTTATTTGCAAAGTGCCACAAAAGTCTGCACGCTGGACAGTCAGAATTACAAAATATAGACATACAATCACACATATAATGAGATCAAGAACAAATGAGGTTGATGAAGGCAATGCAGCATGAAACAAATGGTGGAGAGGGCCCTTGTCATAAGAGCTTACTTACTAGAACAGTGGTAGGCAAGGTGTGGCACTCGATCAGCTGTGGAACTACACATTCCAGCATGCCCGGACGCGTTTTTAGCACGCTATAACCGCAAACCTGTGGTATGGCATGCTGAAATGTGTAGTTTCAAAGCAGCTGGAAGGCCACACCTTGCCTACCCCTGATCTACAGGGAAAGGGCAATGCCGGGGAGCTAGTAGGACATGTAGTGGACATGGGTCTGGTGCTGGCAGAAGACGCAAAGGGAATGGTATAAAGTGGTGTGGAATAGGCTAAGATAAAGAGATGGGTTTTGAGACAGTGCTTGAAATATTTATGGTTGGGGAAGTGAGGTCAGGTGTGGTAGGGAGTTACATAGGTGGGGAGTAGTCTTGGAGGTGGGATTGAGAGAAGGAAAGGTGTGGGTCACAGGTAGATTGAAGAGATAACAGGGGACTGTGTATCCTGTGATGAGGTCAGAGGAAGTGGAGGAGTTAGTGAGGGCTCTGAAGGTGAGGGTGAGATAGGAAGCCAGTGGAGGGATATGCAGAGTGGTGCAGTTGAACAAGTTGTAGAAGGGAAAGGTGGGGGGCCAGGCCAGATAGTAGGAAGTTGCAGTAGTCAAAGGGGACAGATAGTCCTGGCAGATTCTGTACTGACCTGTTGTGATAAATTCAGTGCCAGTAATTATTAGGGTACTGTTATTTACCTTCATTACAATCCCTGTCTTAGTGCATCAAATGTTACACATGCCCTAAGTCTCCAGGTCAAGGGTTTCCACCTACAGTATGATGATGAGGCAATCTCAAGTTCTACGGGTCAGCAAAACGAAGGGAATTTATTTTTTCCCCACATGTTGGCGGGCACACCGCTGATTCTACCTTCTTGTGAAAGCAAGATGTTGCCCCACCCAGTAGAGGGAAGACAAAGTTCACTTAAGTACTGAGAACCACCTTTACAACTCACTGGTTTCCAATAAGAAAAACACTGTGTGATGCTAATGACCGTTGCAACATAAAGTAGTTTCCCAACAGAATTGGCTTTGGTTCCATTTGTTATGACATAGAACAAACCTGCCAAATCCCGCCACGTGCGATGAACTTGCAAACTCTATGTGCAGGGATCACCTCACCCAGCAGGTGCTTTATAGGAAAGTCATCACCGGTAGCATTCACATCATTCTGAGCGCCCTGTTAGAGATACAGAGATTAAGAACGACGTTGCGATTTTGCTGGCAGACTCTCTTTCATTAAAGTATAATAAAAGTAAACACATCAGCTGTAGCTCTGTGAAAGTCATTGCCAATGCCTAGTCGCTGACTTTGATCAACAAATAGACTGTTGCATGATAGCAAATTATTCTTTTAACCTTGATTCGCATCATCATTGCCACGCGCACTTTGCAAAATCCGGGGGAGGGTCACCTGTAATTCTGGCATCTCGGGATCCCCTGACATTTTGAGAGAGTTGGCAATAAATAGTCCTGGTTTATTAAGAGGGCAGCTGGGGCCCCCAGAATGACGGGGGGGGGGGGGGGGGGGGGGGGCACAGATAGCTTCATCACCAGTGTAGAGGGGGGCACTGTGGAATAATGTGAACACGAGGATTTCTATTCGGCATAATGTGAACATGGGGGCACTGCAGTGTGTTCAGCACAATTGTGGTGCTTGCTGCATTTGCACATTATACCGGTTAATAATATGGCCAGTATATCATATTGACAGTTGCATTGGGAGGAGCCCCCAGATGTCTGTTGCCCTGGGGCCCCCACTAACCTCAATCCAGCCCTAGCAAGAACACTTCCACTGTGAGTAGACGACAGGAACACTGTAATACTATTTTGTATATAGTGAAATAAAGCAGCTTTTCCATTAACAGCCATGTAGTCTTGGTCGTACTCAATACAGAATCCCAATTTTGTGACCAATAAACTTCATTTTCTGGGTTTATATTTATGATGAAAAAAATACTTTGTTTCAGAAACAAGTGTGCAATGTGAACAATTTCCGGTGCTTCTGTTTTTTGTTGTATATTTTATTTGCATGACTGAAACAGTCCGACATCCAGGATATTTTATATGTGTCTGATTATTATAGTGTTTTACTAGTTCTTTTATGCCTTTTAGGCACCCATCCCTATGATTTGTATTGGGTTTGGTGACATTTAAAGACCAGCCACCTGCTGTCATCTGATTGCTCTGCTAATGCCTGTGATAAAATGCCATTTGTTAATGTATATAAACCTCTTGTTAATGGGTATTTATCCTTGTTGGAAAATGAATGCAATAAAAAGTCATCCTGAGCAGTGTTTTCTTGTTAATTGAACGGCAGGTAATTGAAGCTTGTAGGCTTTAAATAATCATGTTGTATGTAGAAAGCAGAAATGTAATGTAATGCAGCAATCCCACATAAAAGAAGTTTGGCCCTCATTCCGAGTTGTTCGCTCGCAAGGCGATTTTAGCAGAGTTACACACGCTAAGCCGCCGCCTACTGGGAGTGAATCTTAGCTTCTTAAAATTGCGAACGATGTATTCGCAATATTGCGATTACCAACTACTTAGCAGTTTCAGAGTAGCTCCACACTTACTCTGCATCTGCGATCAGTTCAGTGCTTGTCGTTCCTGGTTTGACGTCACAAACACACCCAGCGTTCGCCCAGACACTCCCCCGTTTCCCCGGCCACTCCTGCGTTTTTTCCGGAAACGGTAGCGTTTTTTCCCGCACGCCCATAAAACGGCCTGTTTCCGCCCAGTAACACCCACTTCCTGTCAATCACACTACGATCGCCGGAGCGATGAAAAAGCAGTGAGTAAAAATACTATCTCCATTGTAAAATTACTTGGCGCAGTCGCAGTGCGAATATTGCGCATGCGTACTAAGCGGAATTTCACTGCGATGCGATGAAAAATACAGAGCGAACGACTCGGAATGAGGGCCATTGTTTTTTTCTTTATATAGCATGTTAAGTATCTGTTAAGTATGCATCTGCTGGTATTATTTTCTTATAGGCCCTACACACTGGCTGATAATCCTCAAAGATATGAACGATCTCGTTCATTATTGAACGGGATAACGTTCATATCTTTGAGTGTGGAGTCACCAGCGATGAACGATGCGCGGCCCCGCGCTCATTCATCGCTGGTGCCCCGTCGCCTATGCATGCTGGCCAATATGGATGATCTCGTCCATATTTGCCTGCACTTCAATGGAGCCGGGTGACGGGGGGAGTGAAGAAACTTCACTCCCCCCGTCACTGCCCGCCCGTCGGCCGTATCCGCCGTCGGGCAGCTCGGTGGCGGATCTTTAAATGTGTAGGGCCCTGACGCTGTCCTTCTACAACTCGTTATCTTTCCAGAATCTCTCTGGACAGAAAAGGCATGGCTGCCTAACACAGGCTCCCTGCATGCCATGTGATGGTAGTGGAAGGAGAAGGAGGGGGAGGATGTCACAGTGAAGACATTGGCCCTCATTCCGAGTTGAACGCTAGCTGCCGTTGTTCGCTGCGTAGTGATCAGTTAAAAAAAGGCAAAATTGTGCATGCACCGCAATGCGCACGCGCGGCATACGGGCACAAAGAGCATCTTGGTTTTGCACAGGTTCTAGCGACGCTTTCAGTCGCACAGCCGATCGCAAGGAGATTGACAGGAAGAGGGAGTTTCTGGGTGTCAACTGACCGTTTTCTGGGAGTGTTTGGAAAAACGCAGGCGTGGCCGGGCGTTTGCTGGGCGGGTATCTGACGTCATTACCGTATCACTCGTCGCAGCAATCATCGCACAGAATAAGTAACTACAGGGCTGGTCTTGTTCTGCACAAAATGTGTTTGCAGGCGTTCTGCTGCACAGGCGTTTGCACTCCTGCAAAGCGAATATACACTCCCCCGTGGGCGGCGACTATGCGTTTGCATGGCTGCTAAAAGTATCTAGCGAGCGATCAACTTGGAATGAGGGCCATAGTTCAAAGGGGTGTTCTGAAGCCTCCGCTCATGAAACCATGTGCCATGTGCATGTGGCTGCCAAGCTAGGCATATAACACTGTAGAAAATCTGCAGAATTATCAGTCATTAAAAGCAGCAGAAGAAACAAACCAAGGGAAAAGTAGCCACCAAGCTGTTTCTTATAATGATTTATGTAAAAAATAAAGGGATTGCTGCTTTAATTATGAGGTTTATGTTTGGGAAAAAAAATGGGTGCTAACTAAAAATCTGTATTATTGCTTACCACCAAAAACCCCACCACCACTGCAAGGACTATCTCGATTTCACCGGAAGCCTGAAGATGGCCTTACCTAGCGGAGGAAAGCCAAACTTTCAGCCTCTTGTTAAATTGAGCAATCATCGAAGACACTATAGCAGGCTATGGGATTGCAGTAGGTATAATGGTTAGCATTACTGCCTCACAGCACTGAGGTCATGGGTTCAATTCCTACCATGAGTAAAACTGTGTGGAGTTTGTGGCTTCTCCAATTTCCTCCCGCAACCCAAAAATATGCTGGTAGTGACTGTAGGGTGACCATATGCCCAGGTGTGCTATTCCTATTAGTCAGCATCCGTGCTCCTCATAGTGACTGTAGGGCAGTGGTTCTCGAACTCGGCAAGTTACCATAGGTGCAGGGAGTGCAGCTGCTATGGGGCCCAGAGCTGAGAGGGGCCACCTTCCCTGTCACAGCTACATGTGTTATATACAAGGGCGTAGCTACCATAATTGCAGGGAGTGCAGCTGCTATGGGGCCTAGAGCTGAGAGGGGCCACCTTCCCTGTCACCGCTATATGTGTTATATACAAGGGTGTAGCTACCATAGGTGCAGGGAGTGCAGCTGCTATGGGGCCCAGAGCTGAGAGGGGCCACCTTCCCTGTCACAGTTACATGTGTTATATACAAGGGTGTAGCTACCATAGGTGCAGGGAGTGCAGCTGCTATGGGGCCCAGAGCTGAGAGGGGCCACCTTCCCTGTCACAGTTACATGTGTTATATACAAGGGTGTAGCTACCATAGGTGCAGGGAGTGCAGCTGCTATGGGGCCCAGTGCTGAGAGGGGCCACCTTCCCTATCACAGTTACATGTGTTATATACAAGGGCGTAGCTGCCATAATTGCAGGGAGTGCAGCTGCTATGGAGCCCAGAGCTGAGAGGATCCACCTTCCCTGTCACAGTTACATGTGTTATATACAAGGGTGTAGCTACCATAGGTGCAGGAAGTGCAGCTGCTATGGGGCTCAGAGCTGAGAGAGGCCACCTTCCCTGTCACAGTTACATGTGTTATATACAGGGTGTAGCTACCATAGGTGCAGGGAGTGCAGCTGCTATGGGGCCCAGAGCTGAGAGGGGCCACCTTCCCTGTCACAGTTACATGTGTTATATACAAGGGTGTAGCTACCATGAGTGCAGCTGCTATGGGGCCCAGAGCTGTAACGGGCCCACCTTCCCTGTCAGAGTTACATGTGTTATATACATTTTTCACCATCAGGTGATCCATAGAGGCACTTGCAAACTTTTGCCTTGGGGCACAGAATATAACTAGTTTTGCCCCTGGACCTGCTCATTGTAATGTGGCATACTGTACAATTAACTGGAAGGCATTATCATATTACATAATATGAAGTGGGGCATTGTAATGTGGTCCAATATGAAGTGGAGCTAATATAGTGTTGTATAATATGACTGGGGCACTGTAATTTGGTATAATATGAACTGGGGACACTGTATGTCATAATGTGAATTGGGGTTACTATGTTGCATAATGTACACTGGCAGCCCTACAGTGTGGCATTATGTAAACTAGGGCTCTATGGCTCATAAAATAAACTAGGGCACTACTACGGGGCATGACATTAACTAAGGCACTACCTAGGTTCAGAAAATGAACTAGGGCACTGTTATGGGGCATACAATTAACAACTGCTGCAGGGAGGTGTCTGTCTAGGGGCATTGAGAAGCCCCTTCAAAATGTTGCTATGGAGCCCACAAAGTTCTAGCTATGTCCCTGATCACACGCCTACAAGAATTGCAAAAATTTTACTCTGGGATCATATCCACATTGTCCAAGTGGCTTCATAGTACAGATTAGGAACAATTCACAATTTCTGGAAATCATTATCATCCAAGTACATTTATAAGGTGCCACAGATTGCGCAACACCCCGCAATACATGTAGATTAGGGACAAACAATACGGCAACGAGAAAATAGCCCAAAACATATTTGAACCACCCTATTTAAAGTATTTAACTACACAATGAATTCACAGAATATTAAACGTTAAAAGCACTTATCTGTACAAATATATTTGCATAAAGGCATACCATCTAACTGTCCAGCTTTTGGCGAGGCAGTCCCGTTTTCCCACAGCCTGCAGGGGGGAAAAATTGTGGGGAGCGCTGCTGCCGCCGCTCAGGTGTGCTATATGTCCAGCATCTATTCACAATGCAGGGAGAGCCCGTGGGCAGCATGGCATCTTAGAGAGTGATGGGTTCGCCCCCACAGTGATGCAAGAATAGCACTTCCTGCTTTGCCCCTTTACTGAGGCGAAGCAGGAAGCTACATCGACAAGATGTATGAACATCTTGTCTGCCAACGTGGGGGAATAAAAATCCCCCCTCCAGCGATCCCCGCCAGACCACACAGCACATCATCTTAGTGCCGATGCACTGTGTCTCCCTGCCCGGCAGCTGCCGCAGCCAGAGACAGCACTCTCCCTGCTGTGAAGATAAGGCAACGCAACCTGCAGCTGTTGGAATCAATAGCTGCAGGCGTCGGAACAGTCAGTGCCACTGACCGTTATTACATTGCCCGGCATATCGGCGTGCTATCTTTTACATACCAGCGCTGATATAGACAGGGGCGATACATGGGAGAGAAGCGGTATCAGTCCACATATCATACACGGGAACTTCTCCCCTATAATGACACAGTTTTGGTGTGTCCTATGATACAATAATATTTTTTGGGGGATATGTTAAGAGACATTCGGTCAGTTATTTCCCCCTTTTTTCCAAGTGGGCCAGTTCATTGCGAAACTCATTTTTTATTTATTTTTTCTTCTCTAATGGGAACCCTGCGTGTGGGCAGTAGCCACTCTGCCTCAGGCAGTTATATTAAACATTTGTAAGTGAAAGTGAGCTGCGAAGCACCAGCCTAAGCCCCTCCCCCTCCACTCCCTTATAGAGCAACTATGGGGGGAGGAGTCTCGTGCCAGATCCTAAGCGCAGGAGACATCCGGGTTCTTAACAGAGAGGCAGATAATAAAAGGATCCCGCTCTAGCGCCCACTTGGCTGGCTCAGTAGCTCTCTCCTGAGGTAGTGCTCAGCAGGGAAAGGAGATGCACTGCACTGAAGAGAGACCCCTGGGGCTGTGAGAGGAGGGCTAGCCAGAGCAGCTGACTCAGCTGCAGTACCTCAGGACCCGGCCATTCAGAGTGTAGGCGGCTGTGAGGATTTGCATAGCAGAGCTGTCTGGAGCTGATGGCTGCTGATCCTGCCCTGAGGACGTCTGAGGTGTGTCACACCTTCATAGCATAGCCCAGTACCCCAAAAGGGACAGATTTACTGACAGCCCAATAAACAGTCTATGATGCATCCATTACCAGCTAGGGGCACTTCAGTTCAGACAGTATACCCCTGATCAGGAGGAGGAGATAAATATCTGCAGACAATGGGGTATATTTACTAAGAATCGTATTTACCCGTTTGAGGTCAAAGTTCAATCACGAATGACATCGAAAGTGTAAAGTTGCAACTTTTTGAATTTAGTACAACTAATTTACTAAGCTGCCGTATTCTGCATTTTCGGTTTTACCGATGTCGATGTCATTCGGGTTTTTTGGCAGTGTTTTACGTGAGTGACTTGTAAAACACTGCCGACTTTAATACAATGAATCTCGGCCGGATCTGAGAGATCCGTGCTGGGCTTCATTGTGCACCTTGTAAAAAAAAAAATCAGTGTTAAAATAAAAATAAAAATTGCGTGGGGTCCCCCCTCCTAAGCCAAACCAGCCTCGGGCTCTTTGAGCCGGTCCTGGTTGCAAAAATATGGGGGGGGGAAATTATAGAGGTTCCCCCATATTTAAACAACCAGCACCGGGCTCTGCGCCTGGCCCTGGTTCCAAAAATACGGGGGACAAAAAGCGTAGGGGTCCCCCGTATTTCTGAAACCAGCACCGGGCTCCACTAGCCAGATACATAATGCCACAGCCAGGGGACACTTTTATATAGGTCCCGGCGGCCCTGGCATTACATAACCAACTAGTCACCCCTGGCCGGGGTACCCTGGAGGAGTGGGGACCTCTTCAATCAAGGGGTCCCCCCCCCTCCAGCCACCCAAGGACCAGGGGTGAAGCCCGAGGCTGTCCCCCCCATCCAAGGGCTGCGGATGGGAGGCTGATAGCCGTTTTGTCAAAAAATGAATATTGTTTTTAGTAGCAGTACTACAAGTCCCAGCAAGCCTCCCCCGCAAGCTGGTACTTGGAGAACAACAAGTACCAGCATGCGGAGGAAAACCGGGCCCGCTGGTACCTGTAGTACTACTACTAAAAAAATACCCCAATAAAAACATAAGACACACACCTTGAAAGTATAACTTTAATACATACATCCACACCTCCATATACACATACTTACCTTATGTTCACACGAGGGTCGGTCCTCTTCTCCATGTAGAATCCATGGGGTACCTGTTGAAAAAATTATACTCACATAATCCAGTGTAGAAGGCTCTTCTTGTAATCCATTTGTAATCCAGGTACTTGTCAAAATAAAAAAAACGGACACCCGACCTCGCACTGAAAGGGGCCCCATGTTTTCACATGGGACCCCTTTCCCCGAATGCCAGGAACCCTCTCTGACTTATGTCTAAGACGGTTCCATCAGCCAATCAGGGAACGCCACGTTGTGGCATCCTCCTGATTGGCTGTGTGCTCCTGTACTGTATGACAGGCAGCACACGGCAGTGATACAATGTAGTGCCTATGCGCTCCATTGTAACCAATGGTGGGAACTTTGTGGTCAGCGGTGAGGTTACTTTCGGTCAGCCGCTGACCACAAAGTTCCCACCATTGGTTACAATGGAGCGCATAGGCGCTACATTGTAACACTGCCGTGTGCTGCCTGTCATACAGTACAGGAGCACACAGCCAATCAGGAGGGTGCCACAATGTGGCGCTCCCTGATTGGCTGATGGAACCCTCTTAGACATAAGTCAGAGGGGGTTTCTGGCATTCGGGGAAAGGGGTCCCATGTGAAAACATGGGGCCCCTTTCAGTGCGAGGTCGGGTGTCCGTTTTTTTATTTTGACAAGTACCTGGATTACAAATGGATTACAAGAGGAGCCTTCTACACTGGATTTTGTGAGTATAAATTTTTCAACAGGTACCCCATGGATTCTACATGGAGAAGAGGACCGACCCTCGTGTGAACATAAGGTAAGTATGTGTATATGGAGGTGTGGATGTATGCATTAAAGATATACTTTCAAGGTGTGTGTCTTATGTTTTTATTGGGGTATTTTTTTAGTAGTAGTACTACAGGTACCAGCGGGCCCGGTTTTCCTCCGCATGCTGGTACTTGTGGTTCTCCAAGTACCAGCTTGCGGGGGAGGCTTGCTGGGACTTGTAGTACTGCTACTAAAAACAATGGGGGTCATTCCGAGTTGATCGCTCGCAAGGCGAATTTAGCAGAGTTGCTCACGCTAAGCCTACGCCTACTGGGAGTGTATCTTAGCTTCTTAAAATTGCGACCGATGTATTCGCAATATTGCGATTACAAACTACTTAGCAGTTTCAGAGTAGCTTCAGACTTACTCGGTATCTGCGATCAGTTCAGTGCTTGTCGTTCCTGGTTTGACGTCATAAACACACCCAGCGTTCGCCCAGACACTCCCCCGTTTCTCCGGCCACTCCTGCGTTTTTTCCGGAAACGGTAGCGTTTTTATCCACACGCCCCTAAAACGCCGTGTTTCCGCCCAGTAACACCCATTTCCTGTCAATCACACTACGATCGCCGGAGTGAAGAAAAAGCCGTGAGTAAAAATACTATCTTCATTGTAAAATTACTTGGCGCAGTCGCAGTGCGATTATTGCGCATGCGTACTAAGCGGAATTTCACTGCGATGCAATGAAAATTACAGAGCGAACGACTCGGAATGAGGGCCAATATTCATTTTTTGACAAAACGGCTATCAGCCTCCCATCCGCAGCCCTTGGATGGGGGGGACAGCCTCGGGCTTCACCCCTGGTCCTTGGGTGGCTGGAGGGGGGGACCCCTTGATTGAAGGGGTCCCCACTCCTCCAGGGTACCCCGGCCAGGGGTGACTAGTTGGTTATGTAATGCCAGGGCCGCCGGGACCTATATAAAAGTGTCCCCCGGCTGTGGCATTATGTATCTGGCTAGTGGAGCCCGGTGCTGGTTTCAGAAATACGGGGGACCCCTACGCTTTTTGTCCCCCGTATTTTTGGAACCAGGACCAGGCGCAGAGCCCGGTGCTGGTTGTTTAAATATGGGGGAACCTCTATCATTTTTCCCCCCCATATTTTTGCAACCAGGACCGGCTCAAAGAGCCCGAGGCTGGTTTGGCTTAGGAGGGGGGACCCCACGCATTTTTTTTTCATAAAAATAACACTTTCCCATCCCCTTCCCACTGATAAACATGCACGGATCTCATGGATCCGTGCATGCCTATCCAAACACGGGATAAAAAAGCAGGTCTGTTTTTTTTTAGCACTTTTTCACGATTTGTATTTCAGCACGGCAGTGTTTGTGATTTGCACTTTTTAGTAAATTACCGATTTCTACCAAATGGCAGGCGTATTTGACCGATGGTGTATTGATTCGTGATTTTTTCCTAGGACTTCCAAAATATTACGAATGCCCTCATCACTGCCGAGATTTTTGCTTAGTAAATTACCGACATGACACTTTGAAGAAAAAACGGCATCTCGGTCAAAATCGGGACCTTAGTAAATATACCCCAATGTGCGGGATTCAAATCCTTTATCGCCCCTGATCTCCCATCTAAAGTGACGGGAGATCGCGGGACGATATTCTAATGACCCCCGTTTTCACGCTGATCGCGCCCACAAGAGAAGGGTTTAGCCGCGTAAAGCAGCTAAACCCGACTAAAGTCATGGGCGCGATCGCGAAAAGTCCCGTTTGGGCGTGGCGAGCTGAAATGCTGATATCGCGCCCATCGGCAGTAACATTTGAAGGGCGGGATTCAAATCTTCTCTGCTCCCTTCCGCCCCCGTCGCGCCCGCCGGCAGTATTCAAATGTTACTGCCGATGGGTGCAATATCAGCATTTCAGCTTGCCACCCTCAGGGTGGTGAGCTAAAATGCACGAAAAGTGACCCGTTTGGACGCCTAAACGGGACTTTTCATGATCGCGCCCATGACTTTAGTCGGGTTTAGCTGCTTTACGCTGCTAAACCCGTCTCTTGTGGGCGCGATCAGCGTGAAAATGGGGGTCATTAGAATATCGCCCCGCGATCTCCCGTCACTTTAGACGGGAGATCGGGGGGCGATAAAAGATTTGAATCCCGCCCGAATACTGCCGGTGGGCGGAAGGGGGCAGAGAAGATTTGAATCCCGCCCCATATCTTCCCTGACAGCTATGAACAGAGGGGATATTTGGAGATCTTTCTGACCATGGGGGGTCATTCCGAGTTGTTCGCTCGGTATATTTCTTCGCATCGCAGCGATTTTCCGCTTAGTGCGCATGCGCAATGTCCGCACTGCGACTGCGCCAAGTAAATTTGCTATGCAGTTAGGAATTTTACTCACGGTTTTTTCTTCCTTCTGGTGATCGTAATGTGATTGACAGGAAGTGGGTGTTTCTGGGCGGAAACTGGCCATTTTATGGGTGTGTGTGAAAAAACGCTACCGTTTCTGGGAAAAACGCGGGAGTGGCTGGAGAAACGGAGGAGTGTCTGGGCGAACGCTGGGTGTGTTTGTGAGGTCAAACCAGGATCTTTCGTTCGCAAAACGAATCTTTCGTTCGCAATTTTAAGAAGCTAAGATTCACTCCCAGTAGGCGGCGGCTTAGCGTGTGCAAAGCTGCTAAAAGCAGCTTGCGAGCAAACAACTCGGAATGACCACCTATGTTCTTATGTGCATATTATTGAATAGAAATATACAGGGCAGGATTAAGGGGGCTAGTCAGTGATGGATACAGCCGCTCCGTTCGTATGCAGCGGCCGCGTCCATAAGGATTTTGACCCTTCACCATGTGACCGCATCCTGGAAAGATGTGATTGCATAGTGATTGACAGTGGCGGCTGTCGGGGGCAGGGTGGCGTTTGTTGTGCTGGTCCGGACTGTTTACGGGGCGGCTGCATGAAGTCACACGCAGCTGCTCCAAGAAAAGAAATGGTGCTGGACTGCCTGCCAGCGCAGCCAGGGATCCTCCTCAAAGCAATGCATTTGCAATCACATTGCGAATGCATTGCGGGGCGGCACAACACACATGCTGGGCGGCTTCCAGCATGTGAGTAGATGGACGCAGATCTTGCTGCCGAAGCAAGATCTGCCTCCATCTCTGAATAACCCCCTAAGTCTAATGGGGACCAGGGGCGACTTTAGGGGTCATTGCGCATCTAGTCACAACAGTATTGGCTACCCCTGCCATCCAATTTTGTTATTTTTATTACTAATTTTGGTGATTGGTAGTTTAGCATAATATAACAAAAACCAAGTCATGCACTATGACATTTATTATAATTTTTTTATTATGTATATATATTTAATAAGTAGGACAGGTTAGAGGGCGGTCTGCACATGTCCGACCCATTTAAACTCAACTGAAGATGGTGTACAGCACATTAGAGAGGAAATATTTTGTAGTTGTTGGTAATTTCCGCCCCCTAAGAAGTGTCGCCCCTAGGCATGTGCCTAATGGGAAATTCGCCACCTGTGGGAGCTCCCACTACTGAATTTCCGTCCCCCCCCACACACACACACACACACACACTCAGTACCTGACAGTCACGGAACAGTGCCAGAACAGCAGGCGGCTCACAGTCACTGTCTTACTTGTCACTAGTCACTATCGCGCACGACTGAGACGAAGGAGCTCCTCGACGGCCGCTGTTAATAAACAGCTGAGCCGCTGGAGGGAGACTTCTCCAATAAAAACGCACTGTGTGAGGACCCCAGGACGGCCCCCCTGTCTTAATCCAGCCCTGAAGTTATATCAGTCTGTGGCTGATCACATACAGTATACAGTATCAATGAGAAAAAGCTGTGAGGCTTTTGTAAAAGTCTGATATAATTCAGTTTGTCATAGCTGACAATTAGCATTGGCGTTTCTGTAATGGGTGCAATGTATGCGGTGCGCACGGACCCCTTGGTCCAGGGGGGGACCACACTGTGTTTTATTACTTACTTTTCCAGAGTCCCGAGTCGGGCACTTCAGCAAAAATCTCAGGCAAAATGGCTGCCGCGCATGTACTGTAGTGAAATTAGTCTCTGGAACATGGCGAGCGCCATGTTTTCGGAGACCTGCGCATGCGCAGTAGACTCTGACCCAATTCCAGAATCTGCTGCACCGTGGAGAGGAGGGGACCCACCTGGAGTCTGCACATGGGCTGTCCTCTGTTAAAACACCCCTGCTAATTAGTAATCAACCAGAGTTGATTCCATTATATGAGACATAGGGGTATATTCAATAAGAGTCGGGTCCATTCCAACATGCAGTTGTCGGAATGGACCCGACAAGCCCTATTCAAAGAGCGGCCAAATCCGACTGTCGGACTTGGCCGTTCCCGGTTTCCTGACCTGCTGCTGCTGTCAGCGGCTGCGGGGGGAGCTGTTAGCTGCGCCGGGGAGGGGGGGGATGTCTGCGGCGCCGGGGAGGGGGGGGGGGGGGGCAGCGGAGAGAGCAGCAGAGGAGACGGATCGGACGGGGGGGGGGGGGGGGGGAGAGGAGGAGACGGGGTATAAGATGTGCAGAGAGAGTTAGATTTGGGCGGGTTATTTTGTTTCTGTGCAGGGTAAATACCGGCTGCTTCATTTTTACACTGCAATTTAGTTTTCAGATTGAACACACCACACCCAAATCTAACTATCTCTGCACATGTTACATCTGCCTCCCCTGCAGTGCACTTGGGGCCTAATTCAGACCTGATCACTAGGCTGCGTTTTCGTACAGCCTGTGATCAGATCTAAACTGCGTATGCATTGCAGTGCGCAGGTGCGTCGCACGGGCACAAAGCGCATCGCCACTCAGCGATGGGTTTGTGCGTTTTCTGGGAGTGTTTGGAAAAATGCAGGCGTGTCCAAGCGTTTGCAGGGAGGGTTCCTGACGTCAATTCCGGACCCAGACAGACTGAAGTGTTCGCAGCGGCTGAGTAAGTCCTGGGCTACTCAGAGACTGCACAAAATCTGTACAGCTCTGCAACACATGCGTTCACACACTTGCAAAGTAAAAATACACTCCCTATGGGTGGCGACTATGCGAACGCAGGACTGCAAAAAAAACCTAGCAAGCGAACAGGTCTGAATTTGGCCCATGGTTTTGCCCCACTGCTAACAAATTTGCAGCAGCGATCAGGTCTGAATTAGGCCCTTTGTGCATCAAAACTCGTACATATTAGAAACACAGGGATTACATCAATCAACGTTCTTTTCCCCCTTATGACCAAATCTGTGTGTTTGGATGAACTGATAACTGACTGCAGACATTGATGCTTTATATTGTTTTTATTGGTTCAATATTGCATTAAAAAGATTTTATCGAAGGTCAACAACAGTCCTATCCCTTGTGTCCTCAGTAACAGCTGTTGTACAGTAAGCGCAGAACCCCTCTGAGGACCAGCAGCCGCTGCAGGCAGACAATACCACATTACCACATAGTGCATTTTGTACGTTGTAATTCACAGAACGAGGTTCCGTTTGCCCCTTGGGCAGCGTCTGGGCTTGTTAAATTAGTCTAGCTCACAGAACAGAGCCTTATGGAATACTGAGCCCACAAGGAGCTTCTTCTTGTATCTAGCAGCGCAGGACGACGCCTGAAGCACTGACCCGTTGTTGGCATACACCATGGTCACGATGGGATTGTCAGAGTGAATGTTCTGTACGCGGATAACCTGCAACAGAATAATGTGTGTATTTGTTATATACAATGTGGTTCACCAAATGCATCACAGAAATGGATTAATAGGATTCTTAAATTGTACAATGTATACTGTATTCCCTACAAGACACACACACACACACACACACACACACACACACAAGCCATTAAACCTAGCAGTATGTTTTTTGATCATTGGGGGAACATGAACACTACATAAAGATTGTGTGTGTGTGTGTGTGCGCGCGCGTGTGTGTGTTGTGATGAGAGTGGTTGTCTCTCACCTGAATTGCCCACATTCCTGTGGGATCAGCTCCCTCCAAGGGAGAGGAAAGCAAAGACTGTATTTTGCAGCAGCAATAGTGGTTTGGAACTCTGGGTTTTCAAGGTTGCCCAGAGTCAGGAAAATGAACTGTAGGAAAATGAACTGTAGAAACTTTGGTGCTAGAGACTTTGGTGCTGGGTTGTTTGAGTACACCTGTTTAGTTAATTACTAGGCCTGTTTTCCATGCTACTATCTGTGTTTGCTGAAGTACAGTGACCGCTTCCAGTAAAAGACGCTGTTACATAAGGAACGTGCCTGTCCCTAACCCTGTTACAAAATATGTAGAAATATGTATATACAGATATATTTCTTGTCTTTTGTTGGTGCTTGTTTCTGTTTTCATTGTTATTTCTTGCTCTGATGTTTTATATTTGTGTGTGATATGGAGATACAAAACTGTATAATAGGTCCGTTATATATCATTCTATATGTGCATGGGAACTACTAATAGAAGTATTAATAGCAAAAGGAAGTGGACCATTATAGGTAATGAAGTGTCCACTGCGGTCTACTTCCGCCAGATATGTACAGAACATTTGTTACATTGGAATCTCTATAACAGAAAATATTTCTAAGGCGGAAGTGACATTAAACCGCCTTAAAGCACTATCCAAACTAAGGGTGGAAGCTACTATATCCTAGGGCAGAAGTGATGTTTGACATCTGCTGCTGAAGTTCCATAACCAGGGCGGAAGTGACATAATGAATACTGAACACAAGGAAGCGTGTCCTGACAGCACATCGAACCCTGCAGTAAGGGCGGAATTGACGTACTGGCAAAGACCGGCGGCGGGTTTAAAGAGAACAAGGAGATCATACACCCTGCACAGAAAAAATAAAAATGTATTTGCTCCCCTTGCATGGTCACATGGCCCTACTGTATATACACAAACTTTTTTCATGCACATAATTATTTAAAATATAGTATAAAATTACCTTCAGGCTATATGTGCAGATGCGTCTGTGTTACTCTTACCCACGAACAGGTCGCAGGTGCAAATTTGCAGTGATTGCGACTATTTGCGGGAGTGCCCACGCATACCCGCAAGCATGCTAATCATGGCCTACGAATAGGATGAGCAGGAACACATCTAAGGTGTATATGAAACAAATGCATTCTGAGTCTAGGCTTGGGTCCCATCCCCAAAATATCTTAATACGGTAAACAAATATTCCTCATTAGGAAAAATCTGAAATACAAAATACTCCTGGTCCCAAGCATTTTGCATATGGGAGACTCAACCTGTATTTATGTTTATGGACCCTCATTATTACCAGCCTTTATTTGCAGGGCGCCACTAAGTTCTGCAGCGCTTTACAGAGCTGGTAAATTAAGTAACAAAGGGGGTGATTCCGAGTTGTTCGCTCGCAAGCTGCTTTTAGCAGCATTGCACACGCTAAGCCGCCGCATACTGGGAGTGAATCTTAGCTTATAAAAATTGCGAACGAAAGGTTCTCAAAATTGCGAATAGAAATTTCTTTGCAGTTTCTGAGTAGCTCGAGACTTACTCTTCCAGTGCGATCAGTTCAGTGCTTGTCGTTCCTGGTTTGACGTCACAAACACACCCAGCGTTCGCCCAGACACTCCCCCGTTTCTCCAGCCACTCCCGCGTTTTTCCCAGAAACGGCAGCGTTTTTTCACACACTCCCATAAAACGGCCAGTTTCCGCCCAGAAACACCCACTTCCTGTCAATCACATTACGATCACCAGAACGAAGAAAAAACCTCGTAATGCCGTGAGTAAAATACCAATCTTCATAGCAAATTTACTTGGCGCAGTCGCAGTGCGAACATTGCGCATGCGCAATAAGCGGAAAATCCCTGCGATGCGAAAAAAATTACCGCGCAAACTACTCGGAATGACCACCAAAATGACGTGGTGACTGTCCTGCACGGACATAATTCCATGCAGGACGGGGAAGGGATGGAACAAGAGAAGGGAGGGCACAGCTTGTGAGACACAGAAGACCGCTGGGGCCGCCGCAGCCGTCGGGAGATGGTAAGTCACCACTGGTTCACCAGGGATGATATGTCGATATTCTAACATGTCATACCACACCCTAGCGACATACTGTAGCCTAAAATATTGGCTCTGTGCGCGGCTGTAAAACACTCTGTTCTGCTACTGGTGACCAGCTGAGCATGGCTAGGTGGCAGGGAAGGAAGGAGAGGTCTAACGTAAGCAGAGACGCACATATACCATGCACCTGTCAAAGCTACATCAATTACCGCCGGGGCCAGAGGCTGGTGCAAATACTCAGTGATAATGGCGGTTGTCAGCAGTAGCTACCTGCTCCTGATTGGCTGATTGCAGGTTTAAGGGGCTATTCAGGTTTGTTAGCAAACCAAAAAAGTAAGCAATTGGGGCAGCTGTAACATGAATAGAGTGAATACTGACTGCTTCATTTCTGCACTGCAATTTAGGTTTCGGTTTGAACACACCCCACCCCACCCAAATCTAAATCTCTCTGCACATGTTACATCAGACTTGCCTACTCTCCCGGATTCTGCGGGAGATACCCGGTTTCTCGGGTAGTCCCCCACAGCCCCGGAAGAGTGGGCACCCCTCCCGCATTCTGCCCACTTCCTAGGAAAGTGGGCAAAGTCGGGAGCTAAACAGTGCCGTATCGAGGACCCGACAGAGGGGGCGGAGCTTAATGACGCGATTATATTCTAATTGCGTCATTGAAACTCTGCCCATATGCAAATACCGGCCAATCGCAGTATTTGCTTGGACAGTGGGTGGGGCCTAATGACATCATTGGCCTGGCCCTGCCTCTGTCGCCGCCCACCTGCTTCTCCTCTCCGAGGATCTCCCAGAGAGGAGAGAAGAAAAGTAGGTAAGTATGTGTTACATCTGCCACACCTGCACTGCAGCATGGTTTTGCCCATTAGCATACCTCCCAACATTTCGTCCATGTAAAGTGGGACATCCACGCGGCGAAGACCGCGCCCAATTTTGAAAGGCTGCATGGCCTGTGCAAAGGGGGCGTGGCTTTGTTTCCGTCTCTGAGGGGGCATGCCCAGCGCTCTGTGAGCCGCTGGCATGCTGCCTCTGGCTTCAGTGAATAGACGCTGAACAGCACTGCCCGCGGGTGGGAGTCGGGACAGTCCCCAAAAACCGGAAATCGGGACAGTTGGGAGGTATGCATTAGTGTGCTTTTTTGCTTTGCTAACAGACCTGAATAAGGGTCTTATATCTGAAGTTGATAGGTGCTTTGTGCTACTCATACACATATTATATGATTTTGGCAGTGTATTGCTTACATGCAAGGGAGGTAAAGTTATACCTGTTGTCAGGGGCGTATTAAAAGAGTAGGGGGCCCGTGTGCAGTCTCCAACTGGGCCCCCTCTTCTCGCTCTCTTGCTGGCACCCAGGTAGCATAGTCAGTGTCTGGCTTTGCGCACTAGTAGACTCTAAAGTGGTGCTATAGTCTATTGCACATGCGCAAAATTCCGGGAAAAGAGCACGGCGACCATTTTCCTGATGATTCCCCTACTGCACATGCGCAAAACTCTGGGAAAAAGGATGCCACGCTATCTTCCCAGTGATTTTGCAGGGCTGCCATAGAAGACGCTGGACACAGGAGAGGTAAGTACTTAAGAATACTGCTTATTCCATTGGGGGTCATTCCGAGTTGTTCGCTCGTTATTTTTTTCTCGCAACGGAGTGATTAGTCGCTAATGCGCATGCGCAATGTCCGCAGTGCGACTGCGCCAAGTAAATTTGCTATGCAGTTAGGAATTTTACTCACGGCATTATGAGGTTTTTTCTTCGTTCTGGTGATCGTAATGTGATTGACAGGAAGTGGGTGTTTCTGGGCGGAAACTGTCCGTTTTATGGGTGTGTGTGAAAAAACGCAACCGTTTCTAGGAAAAACACGGGAGTGGCTGGAGAAACGGAGGAGTGTCTGGGCGAACGCTGGGTGTGTTTGTGACGTCAAACCAGGAACGAAACTGACTGAACTGATTGCAGATGCCGAGTAAGTCTGGAGCTACTCAGAAACTGCTAAGAAGTGTCTATTCGCAATTCTGCTAATCTTTCGTTCGCAATTTTGATAAGCTAAGATTCACTCCCAGTAGGCGGCGGCTTAGCATGTGCAATGCTGCTAAAAGCAGCTTGCGAGCGAACAACTCGGAATGACCACCATTATTCGCACAAATACAACTGGAAGCAACAAAACTACTTTGCTAAATTACACTGGTCAGTTTGATGTGTGGCGCTTGTATATCTGTGTGTGAGTCTGAATCTGTGTAAGAAGTGCTGTGATGCAGCAGCCGCGGCTTTTCCGTTGTGCTTCATCTGCAACTTCGTACATGTTTAAAACTAATTTCTGTGCACTTAAAATCGAATAAATGCAAACTTAAAGCAAAATCCGGTATGCTAAACCTCTGGAAGCGTCTCAGTCGCACCGTGTGGCATATTGAGGCTAGATGTACGAGCACACATCTGTATTGTAGAAACATATCATGAAAGGTAACAAAACACAGCACAGATAAATACAAAGCTGAAAAGATCATTTATCCCGATTCCAATAATCACATTGCACTATAATCCCAAAAACTGAAAGTAGAAACGCGATTCCTGATCAGAGAATAATTGGCCCTCATTCCGAGTTGTTCGCTCGCTAGCTGCTTTTAGCAGCATTGCAAACGCTAGGCCGCCGCCCTCTGGGAGTGTATCTTAGCTTAGCAGAATAGCGAATGAAAGAGTAGCAAATCTGCTACTAAATAATTCTTTGCAGTTTCTGAGTAGCTCCAGACCTACTCCTAGACTGCGATCACCTCAGTCCGTTTAGTTCCTGGTTTGACGTCACAAACACGCCCTGCATTCGGCCAGCCACTCCTGCGTTTTTACCTGGCACGCCTGCGTTTTTTTAGAAAACTCCCTGAAAACGGCCAGTTTCCACCCAGAAACACCCACTTCCTGTCAATCACACTACGATCACTCGAGCGATGAAAAAACGTTGCTCGAACTTGTGTAAAACTACTAAGTTTTGTGTTAAATAACTTAGCGCATGCGCATTTTTCACCTAATCGCTGCGTTGCGAAAAACGGCAACGAGCGAACAACTCGGAATGACCACCATTGCCCTTTACATGGAAAAACAAAAACTTGTAAGTGGAAACACTGTATAAGATTGTTTTTTTATTTATTTTTGTATACTGTCTCTAATACTGACCTCTGATCCAGGGAGATTGTCTTCATCATACAAAAACACACTATACATATTTGGATGCCCCGCCGTCCAAATATCCCCGGTAACTGGGTCTACTGACAGGTTATCCACGATTATATCCACATCAACCACCTTGCATAGACATCAGAAAATCAAATTGTTATTGCAGCATATAAAGGCCTAACACTATAATAATAATAATAATAATTATTAATAATAATTTTATTTCTATAGTGCACTTTCTCCAAACAGGACTCAAGGCGCTTTACAGACATAAAAAAAAAAAAAAATGCACATAATACAGACAATTAATACAGCAATAGACAAGCCACACAGACATAAAAATGAAAACATCCATCTTGGGTGCACCACGTTGGATTACGCTGGGTGGAATAGTCTACCCCTAGATGAGATGACACAAAATGGGGGTGATTGTAGCATCCGAATGCTCAGAGTAGGGTCCCAACATAACTATCGGGTCCATGTATTTTTCATCCCATCCACAAGCGTACTAGATGAGGCCGCCATGTTGGGCGCACTATGAAGGTTATACTGTGGGGATGCGGTCAGGATGCCGCCGGACGGAATCCCGGCGGTCGAAATACCGACGCCGGAATCCCGACCGCCACAATCCCGACCGCCACAATCCCGACATATTCTCCCTCCGTGGGTGTCCACGACACCCATAGAGGGAGAATATAATAGTGTGCCGAGCGTAGCGAGGCACCGTGCCCGCAGCGTGGCGAGCGAAGCGAGCCCGCAAGGGGCTTCGTTCCGCTCACCACCCCTGTCGGGATTGTGTGGTCGGGATTCCGGCGTCGGTATTTCGACCGCCGGGATTCCGACCGGCGGCATTTAGTACTGATCCCATACTGTGGGAGGTGAGCCATACAAAGGCCCAATGCATGTATGGGAAAACAGACCATTTTGTAGTAGTATGATATAAGCTGTATGAAAAAATCCACGTGAAGAACATCCTACCCGCGGAGGAGTTATCCGAGGCACCCATCTAGGGTGCACTGTGTAGGTTTCTGCTGGCAGGGTGTGCAATCAGTGAAGTTACACATTACAGGAACACCACCCAGCAGGTCACATGTTCCAGACCACCCAGCAGGTCACATGTTCCAGACCACCCAGCAGGTCACATGTTCCAGCTCACCCAGCAGGTACACAGGGAGAGTTCACCAACTATCATATTTTCCAGAGCACAATGGTGATTCATTGTAAATGGCAGCTGGATGTTTTGCCACATAACTCCGAAAACAAAGCAACCAGTTACAATGCCATATAATTCTGCAAATCTATGGACCAATACCTAAAATTTGGTATATGATGTGCCCAACTCAGGCAATGGCATCATAGAAATATGTCACTCATAAAAATCATCTTACTGCTTTTAATATATAGATAACGTATATTTAAAGTACAATATAGGGCGTCACAGGAGATCGTGGGGTGCAATTCAATTGATCTCTTTTATTGCGTAGATTGCAGCCATAGAAGTCAGGCTTAGCTGCGTAAAGCGGGTAAACCCGACCAAACTAATTGACATGATGCGAAAAAGTTCTGGTCACTTAAAGTTTTTGCACATTTAAGTTAGCCATCCCCGGGGGTGCGAGCTGAAATGCAGACGCCGGCGGCCTTCGCGCCTGATCGGAGTAACAATTGATTTGTTCCATTGGGCTCCATCTAGTGGCTGCTGGCACGATAACAATTGAATTTCGCCCATAGTCTTTAAATATTCTTTCTGAAGCGGGGTACAATGGTATTCCACAGGGAATAATATTGGGGGTGTAGAGTTGGATCTTGATCCGAGGCACCAACAGGCTAAAGCTTTGACTGTTCCCAGGATGCACTGCAACGCCTCCTCTATAGCCCCGCCTCCAGGCACTGGTGCTCAGTTTGTAAGTTGGTGCATGCTAACTGGTTGGGCTGCGCTAGGCAGCCCTAAAAAGAGCTTTTTAAGAAGAAAGAAGACTTCAAGGGCAGCAGTACAGGCATGTCAGGCTGACATTCTGTGCTGCAGCTCCATCACCTCCCCCAGCGGTGCTGCATACACCCGCGCCCTGGTTGCCGGGTACTTGCAGCGGAGGCGCTCCGGTCATCAGGCACACATCAACGCTGCTGCTCTCCCGGTGCACGTGGCCGCACTTCAGGGAGGAGGTAAGAGGGCCCCCTAGGTGGGATCTGCCAAAATCGCGATCCGTTCGTGGTCCCAGGAGACGGACCGCACCGCTGGTGTGGATACTGTGGCTGTGCAGGGACCCCAGTATATCCACCAGGGCAGAGATCACAGGTCGGATTTACAAAAATCCGTTTATTATAGGCTCCATAGTATCCGGTGGTGAAGTCCAGCAGAGGGAATAAGGCAGGGCCGTCTTTTCGTATGGGCTCAATGGGCTCTTGCCCAAGGGCCCCAGGAGTAAAAGGGCCCTATGCTGATAGCTGAGGGTCCCCTCTTTCCAGGGGTACCAGATTTTTGAAAATCGGCCGTGGGGAACCGGAGATATCCGACTTCAAAGCATTGGTCCCCATCCAAGCCTGTTAATTGTTCTTCCCAGCCAGATATCTCGGGTTCTGTCTGACATAGAGTTTTTCTGAGGGTATACTACAAAAGCTGGGATTCTCCCCTTTCGGTGGACACTGGCAGCTTGTCTCTACTATGCCCAGAACCAGAGATATCAGCCTTCAAGCAGCTGGTCCCTGCTCCAGCTCCACACGCTTAATATGCAGTTTTAGATTTTTGTTGGTGAATTGCTCTGGCTCCTGAAGTCTGATCCCCAAGTCCCCAGAACCTCCTGAAAGGTGAGACTCTCTAGTTTTTTTTTTATCTCATTAAAGCTAAGAAATCTATTTCCAGGAACTGAAGATATCTGCAGTAAAGCCAGCTGCCCTGGCCCCCGGAAAATGATGAATATTAAGCCCACTCCACTATCCACCCCTCCCCTGTGTAATAAACAGCCCCTACCACCCTGGAAGTCATGTACCAGGGCCCCGTCATTCAGCACAGTGTCCCCTTCTACAGTTTAGGGTTCTCCTTCCCGTCCCATTTGTGCAGTAAAGGAGTAATTAGCAGAAATTATTTCTCCAGGTCCTACATGCTGAGCGAAAGATAGAACCCCCCTACCCCCGCGTGACATCAAAGCTGCCGCTGATAGCACCCCCCACCCCTACCGCTGATGGATGGGTAGGGGCCCCAGTGCATTGCTGTGCCCAGGGGCCTACACTGCTGTTAAGACGGCTCTGGAATAAGGCGCTGATCTGTAGCCCCTCCCCCAGTTCCAGGCGCCATCTACAGCAGGTGTTCCCGTCCTGGAGCTGCATCTCTCTCTCTCCCTCACTCCCTGTCAGCGTTTGGGCGCCATTTCATATAGCTGCGCTGATCCTGGGACTGCTGGGCACTGTCTCCTCTGTAAAGCCACCTGCCTCATCAGCGCTGTACATTTACAGGACACTTAAGTATTCTACATGTCGTTCAGACAAAGTTAGTTAAGAACAAGTGCACTCTATATAAATATTTAGTACAAGTATTCTGTGATATACACCCAGTGTTTACTGTGCATTGTTATATCTGTATACATACATATCTCTATGTAGTATTACTAGTCCAGTGCAGTCTTATTGTTTATATGTAATAATTTCTGCTTTGTACCTGTGACTGTGTGTGCCTATAGCTGCTGTGTGGATTCTATTCTGTGTATCACACATATTGCTATCACTATATTCTGTACCCTGGGGGTCTAAGTGCGTCAGGTTCTCATATACCATATAGCGTTCCATTGGATATACTGTTTTGTATTTTTCACTGTGTGTTTCAGTCACCTCATACCACTTAAATCCTCTGTTTGTGCTCTGCAATTGCAGTCACATATCTTAGGGGTTTTTTGTCAGGTATTGTGTTTGTCTGGCTATATTGTACTGATATGCCCTGAGGCTACATTCCCAATAATGTCTGCTGCACAGGGCAGGAAATCCGCAGACGCTCCTGCATCATGCAGTGCTGGCAACACGGATTTACCTGAGGAAATGATTTCTGCTGAGGGTCCAGGTACTGGGTGTTCTGCACTCCCTAGTCAGCCCGCAGCACCTGTGGCAGATCCACCTTGGGCTGCATTTTCGAATATGCTGACTACGAAGACTTATGCCCCCTGTGGGACCTCCTGTGCCAATACAGCCACATATTGTACCTGTAGTTAATCCACCATAGGCGGATACTCTGTCAACACAGTTACAGCAATTAAATCATTCCTTGTTTAAACAAAAACCTAACCCTCGCCCTACTGGGACCAAAGGTCATCTAAGCGGTCCATTTCTTCCACACAATCCACTAATATTTCGGCTGATTCTTCTGATTCGAATGGGGAATATACTGATCCATCAGATGCTGATACCGCTGCTTCTGATGAAGATTCTACAACACAGGTTGATGTTCCTGACCTAGTGGAGGCTATCAAGCTGATTCTTCAGATTGATGATGAGATTGACCCTCCTGATACAGTATGTCTAAGAAACCTGATAAGTTCAAATGTCAGAAGGTTACTAAATTAGTCTTACCACATTCTGACCATTTAATTGACATACGTCAGGAATCCTGGTGTTCTCCACGAAACAAATTTTCCCTGTCTAAAAAGATGCTAGCTCATTATCCTATTTCTGCAGAGTTGAGTAACAAGTAGGAAACCCTGCCACCAGTGGACTCACATGTAGCCCGTCTCGTGGTGTCATCTACTCTGCCTGTCACCTCTTTGAAGGAACCGACGGATAAGCGTGTGGAGGGTTGCTTGAAGTCTATTTACACTCTTACAGGTGCTGTAGCTAGACCCACTATGGCTGCCTCTTGGGCTAAAAAAGGCATTGAAGCATGGATTCAAGCAATTGAGGAAGAGCTACCTCTGAATTTTTCTGACACTGCCAGACAATATCTGACCTATATTACCATGGCCTCCCACTATATTCAAGAGGCGGCCTCTGATGCAGGCATTATGGCGGCCCAGGCATCTGATACGTCTATCCTGGCTCACCGGATTCTGTGGTTACGGTCCTGTTCGGTGGACCTGGACTCTTAAGACGACCTTGGAGGTACTCCCTTATAAGGGAGATATACTATTTGGAGATGATCTGAACAAAATTGTGACCGACTTGGCGTTGGCCAAGACTGCGTTTCTCCCAAGTACTAATCCTTCAGTTCCGAAGGCTAAGAGTACTACTTTTCGTTCCCTTCGACTTCCAGGTAAAGCAAAGGGTCAGGCATACCTGAGACAGTCTCGCACTTTCAAATCCTCTAAGCCCAAACCTAAACGTTCTTGGGCCGCCTGTCAGCCTGCCTCTAAACCGGACAAGCCTGCTGCATGAAGGGGTAGGCCTCCCCCTGGGGAAGTGGGAGGCCAACTTCTGCGGTTCGCCCAGGTATGGTTAAAGACCAATTCGGATGCCTGGGTGCAGGAAGTGGTCTCTCACGGGTACGCGATCTCTTTCAAGAGACGTCCCCCTCACCAGTTTTGCTCAATGGTTATCACTTCAGATCCGTTAAAAGCACAAACTCTACATTTGGTTGTCCAATCCCTCCTGGATACAGGAGTGATAGTGCCGATGCCTCTGTCTCAGAGAGGCAGGGGATACTATTCAACGCTGTTTCTAGTTCCTAAACCGAATGGATCCTCCCGACCTATACTCAACCTCAAATCTTTGAACAAATTTGTGCCGGTGTCCAAATTACGTACAGAAACTCTGCACTCTATTGTACTGGCTATGGAACCCAAGGACTATACGGTATCCCTGGATATACAGGATGCTTACCTACATATACCTATTGCCATGTTGCATCAGCAATATCTTCGGTTTGCTATTGGCAACCTTCATTATCAGTTCCAAGCCTTGCCTTTTGGACTGACCACGGCTCCTCGGATCTTCACCAAGGTCATGGCGGTCATGACGGCCCTTCTCCGCCGTCAGCGTATCAGGATCCTGCCGTCTCTGGGCGACTTGTTGATCCCGGTGAACTCCCCAGAGGTTCTCCTCCGTCATCTGGAACTGATGGTCCAATTCCTGCAAGCCCACGGGTGGCTCATCAACTGGAAGAAATCCTCACTGGTCCCCGCTCAGAGCATAGTACACTTGGGGGCATTACTGGACACACACAACGAACGTTTGTTCTTTTCTCCAGTGAAGGTCCTGGAACTTCAGGACAAGATCAGATACTTCCTCTCTCACCAAAGAGTGTCGATACACTCGGCGCTGCAAGTACTAAGCCTCATGGTGTCGGCTTTCAACATGGTAGAGTATGCTCAATTTCATTCCCACCCTCTGCAGAGGTTAATCCTTTCCAAGTGGGATGGCCTGCCTCACCGGATCAGGTCTCAAATTATCTCCTTGACTCCGGAGGTTCGCCTGTCACTGAGTTGGTGGCTACAGCAATAACAATTGAGCAAGGGTCGTCCCTTCTGGATCTCCAACTGGGTCCTCTTAACGACGGATACTAGTCTGCGGGGTTGGGGGCGGGGTTGGAGCAACACTCTCTCCAGTGTTGGTGGACCAGGGAGGAATCTCTCCTCCTGAGAAACATTCTGGAATTGCGGGCAGTGTTCAATGTGTTGACACTGGCCCTGCCTTTCGTACAATTAGACAATGCCACCACGGTGGCATACATAAATCTTCAAGACGGCACACGAAGCCGCATGACAATGATGAAAGTGTCAAAAATTCTTCAATGGGCGGAATGCCATCTACCAGGGTCTTAAGGTCATTTTTCTGTTGGCTATTGCCTCTGCTAGGAGGATGTCTGACTTAGGCACTTTGTCCTGTCGTCCACCCTTTCTGATTTTTCAACGTGACCAGGCAGTTCTTAGAACTCACCCTGCTTATCTACCTAAGCTGTTGTCATCTTTCCACCTTAACCAAGAGATTGTGGTTCCGGCCTTTATCTGTCCTGATATGTCCTCCAAAGAGCGGTCTTTGGAAGTGATAAGGACTCTCCATATATATGTAGAAAGGACTGCCTCTATCAGGAGGTCAGATTCTCTTTTTGTACTTTTTGGTTTTCACAAACGTGGCTGGCTTGCGAATAAGCAGACCTTGGCCAGATAGATTAGAATGGTGATTGCACAAGCTTATGCGCAGGCTGGATTCCCAGCTCCTGCTGCTATCAAGGCCCATTCTGCTCGGTCTGTTGGACCTTCTTGGGCGGCCCACCGTGGTGCGTCAGCTGAACAATTGTGCAAGGCGGCTACGTGGTCCTCAGTGAACACGTTCATAAGATTCTATGCCTTTGATACTTCCGCCTCCCAGGATGCTTCCTTTGGACGCCGGGTTCTTGTGCCCGATACACTGCTTTATGACATCCCCGATGTTATTCCCTGTGGAATATCAGTGTACCCCGCTGCAGAAAAGGAGATTTATGGTAAGACTTACCATTGTAAATCTCTTTCTGCGAGGTACACTGGTTTCCACATGGCGCCCACCCTGACGCACTTGGGGGGTCATTCCGAGTTGATCGCATGTAGCAACTTTTTGCTGCTCGTGCGATCAACCTGACGCCGCCTATGGGGGAGTGTATTTCAGCATAGCAGGGCTGCGAATACTTGTGCAGCCCTGCTATGCTAAAAAAGTTTCAAGCAAAACAAGACTAGGGCTGCAGTTACTCACCTAGTGCGACGGATCCAGGGATGAAGGTCCCGGTCCTGACGTCAGACATCCACCCTCCAAACGCCTGGATCCACCTGTGTTGGGCTCACCACGCCTGGAAAACGGTGAGTATCCGCCCCGGAACGCCTCCCGCCTGTCTGTCTTCTTGAGATCGCCGCTGCAATCACATTTCTCGTTGGCTGCATCATTGCCGGCAACGATCGTTGCCAGGCAATTGCGTGCGTGCGCAATGTGTCCGCCGCGCATGCGAATTTCTGACCCGTTCGCACCGCAGCGAAGAACCGCTGCGTGCAAACGGGTCGGAATGACCCCCTTAGCTTTTTTGGGTTTGTATGGCATTAGCCGCTATTCCCTTCTCCTGTCATGAGAATGTGGGTCTATGTGACTAACATCTGCCATCTCTCTTACCTGCTACTGCATTGGACTGGTTAACAAAACTGAGCTCCAGTGCCTGGAGTGGGGACTATAGAGGAAGCGGTGCAGTGCATCCTGGGAACAGTCAAAGCTTTAGCCTGTTGGTGCCTCGGATCAAGATCTAACTCTACACCCCCGATGTTATTCCCTGTGGAAACCAGTGTACCTCGCAGAAAGAGATTTAACAATGGTAAGTCTTACCATAAATCTACTTTTATACTGCAGTGAGGTTGCATATTACAGTTTGTTAGATATGAGGCTTCCTCACGACTATTGGTTCAACACACAAAATGGCTGCCTTCATTGTATGTACTGTAGGCAATTGGTGCAGTTTCAGTTACATACAGTAAGATCATACAAAGATTACACAATATATGCTGTATTTATTATTAGAAAATAGGGTCCAGGACAATAGTTCTTCAGCTATATTATTCCCACCCATATCATCATTGCTAGTGTCCTCAATTTGTAGGCTAATATGCTTAGGTTTTGTCTGTCGCGCCACCTATGTTACGCATGAGCAGAGCTTTTTGTGCTTAACGGACTGCTATTACATAATGTATTATCTCAGTGCAGAACTGGGACTCACAAAGGGAAATGTTATATGGTAAAGGAATACACCTGAGCGTTTGATAATGTGACCAAGGTGGCATTAAGATCTTGTTAGGAAAGATGGCAGGAGAAGCATTCATGCATGGTAAGATGGAACCTGACCAATGACCCCTGACCATGACCCTTACTTTCCACAATTGGAGTCCAATGGGACGGCCCTCCACCAAAGTATACAAGTATGGATTAACACTATTTAATATATATTGTTACCTTTACTGAAGAAAGTGACCAGTTTGAATGCTTTTCAAACACATTAATTGTATGACCCGTGAGATCAGCAGCATAGATATACCTTTAAGAGATGTAAATGTATTCTGTTAAAGATGTTTCTCCCAGACATTCTCCATATACAGCATGTGTCCTAACCCAATGGAGCTCTATACCTGGCTCGGCCTAGGCTGGCAAAGCATGCTGGGATTTGCCAACAAATGTAGAACTACAAGTAACCTACTTCTGTTCTCTATAATCAGGGCTTGTATTCCAATTTATCACCTTGACATGGTATTTTCCCATGTTATATATAGTAAATTATAAACAGGGGATGACTCCAGGAAGTTGGCTGTATGAACATATGATAATTTAGAGGTACTGTACACACTACAATCTCCCTACACCCGTCTGACCGGAGCATCATATCATCCATGCTGTCTTCAGTGCTTAAATGCTCGGAGTATGGCTCCTACTGTGTTCAAATAATTGAAGACTTCCTGCAGTATTATTTTTAAATTGTTGGGACACCTGCATACTGGGACACCTATGTTTTTGATTATGTCATAAAATGAATTAGGTTGTTAGTCACGCTCCTCCCTAACATACTCCCCACCCCCACATTTCTACTGTACGTCTGTCTCATCGCCTACTCTGCAGATTGTAATCTAATAGGGGTCCCTCCTAGTCTGTGGCTATGGATAATGCCATCTTGAGATGCATCCTGGAACGTGGTAAATTTGGCAAGAGAGCAGCTTCTCTCTGGGGGCTGCTTTTGCAGTTGAAAACTGGGTTACCATAGCAGATATCTACAATATCTGCTGCAGTCCCCTGGAGATACATTTAAGAAATACTTATTATATGCGGGTACCCCATAAAAAACTGCGTTTCCAGGGGATCTCTCACAAATAATAATTGATACATAGGCACCTTAGTCACACAGGTAGACAGGTTCCTTTCTCCAACAAGACCAAGGGTCAACATATATCTCCTGAAATACTCTGTGCTTCTGAAAAGTGAATACAGTGTGCGCTCTAACCTTAGTTTAATGTAGCTAAACTTAAATGGGAATGCAGTAAAGACTAGAATCAAGACATCGGTGTATACTTCAATTGATGAGTCAACATAATTCAACTTGATAATGATGAGCTAGATATTCCCATACTGTGCTCCATGTGTCTAGATCTTGTACCAAATTTATCAATTGCATTTGTAATACTAGAATTATCAAAGATACATTGATTCCATTTGGGGGACACTGCTACCTTGGATATAGAGGACTCAGGCTGAGTAGACACTCCATTCTATAGCACTTTGCTAGCAGACAATCAATTTTTATACTTATAGGAGACTGAAAAATATCAAGCAAACCAGAACAATAACTCAATGCAACAAATACTCATTCTTAACCAAGCACAAAAAGGAGAGGGGGTGCAGTATCCCCACCCAAATCAGATAAATGAATTTAACGCAAGTACAAAAATCCTCTTTTCCTTTCTTTCACTTTGGGAGACACTACGACCTTGGGAATGTACTGAAGCTGCCCCATGGGGTATTATTATTATTATTATTATTATTATTATTATTACATTTTATTTATAAGGTGCCACATGTGTTTCGCAGCGCCGTACAAAGGACAAGGCGCTGGGTAGAGCATGCTGAGAAAGAGCCGCTTGTAAATATTTTCCACCAAAGCTCTAATCACGTCTAAACCATACAGAGACTCTTCCCCATCCACAGACAAGGTTTCACTATCCTCACAAAACATGAGGAGGAGTGACTTACATGATTTAGCAGCCAACACTTCTGGCCAAGAAAGTAACCAGTAAAAAGGTTGGTTTCCCAGTAAGGATTTTCTTTTTTATATCAACGATTTTTATTGAGTGTTTGCAATAGAACAGAAGCATGAGAGGTACATATAACTTAAATACCACAAACAATTGTAGAGACATCGCAACATAGAGCAGGCTATTCTCAAATAGAAGAGGTGAGATGGTATAAAGGAACCCACTACATGTGACAAGTGAAAACACAAACATAAAAAAAGGAAAACCATCCGAAACAGTTGTTGCAAAGGATGAGGTAATAGAATGTAAGTAATATACCACGGTATAGCGGGTCCGTAAAATATTACCAATACCTCAACATCCATCTTAAAACAGTCAGAACAAATATTACAATATAACATAACAATGTGAAAAGAGGAGGGGAGAGGTATTTTAAATTATTGGCTATAGAAAACTGGGAAAACGACGGGACCAATGAGGGTAAAGTATAATTGGGGTCAGTTATGGTAACCAATTCAGATTTAGCAATGTTTATCCTGACGCCCGCCACCTTCCGGAACCAGTGTATTAGAGCTACTGTAGCACCTGAGGGATCACAAGTGTCAGATTTGAAAGAAAGAGCAACATATCATCCGCAAATAGGGCCGCCTTCAGGACAACATTGCCAATCTGAATTCCTTCTACGAGTGATGAGTTACCAATCATGACAGCTAAGTGCTTGATAGCAAGGGCAAACAATAGGGGTGAAAGTGTGCAACCCTGACGTATACCTTTGTATAGAGTGAAAGGAGCTGATAAATGTCCATTACATGAAAGTTGTGATCTAGGGGAGGCATAAAGGGCTTTTAAAAAGGTAATAAATGGGGAAGGATAACCAAATTTTTCCAAAGTGTGGAAGAGATGAGGCCATGTAATGAGATCAAAGGCCTTTTCAGCCTCTACATTATGAGAGGTTATGGGAGTGGAGGAAGTGGTCAGGTAAGAAATAACTGAAAGTACTCGTCGAACATTTAAAACCGAATGGCGTCCACAAATAAATATCATATGGTTGGGAAGAATTACACGAGGCAAAGAAAATTTTAGGCGATCGGCAATAAGTTTTGTTAAAATTTTATAGGCAAGATTTAAAAGGGATATGGGACGGTAAGAAGCTGGGTTAGAGAGAGGACGGCTCTGTTTCGGAAGGATTTTAATGATAGCGGAGTTGAAATGAAGGGTGGTATCTAGGATATGATTGTACAAAGCCGTTAAGTGAGTATCTATTTTTGAGAGTAAACATTTATAAAATTCCCCCGAAAGACCCTCAGGGCCTTAGAGGGTTTCAAATTAGAAATTGCTGCTCGGACTTCTTCACAGGTAATCGGGGTCATTAAAGGAGGAAAATTATCAGTTGGAAATTGAGGAAGTGTTGGATATTCCCAAAGCGAAGAGGCATGGCGGGTGTCAATATTTGGGGAGGCTGATGAAGAGGGTTCAGAATACAAATTTTCATAAAAGGATCTCATGATATCCAAAATCTGAAGAGTAACAGTGGTTAAAGAGCCGTCTGCAGATATTAGTGGATGTACCAACATAGGGGAAAGAGTTCCTTTTAGGAGATTTGTCAACATTTTACCTGGTTCATTGCCGAATTTATGAAACCTAAAGTTGACCTTGAACTTATATTTATCGCCCATGGTATCTAAAAATTCATTAAAATGCAATTTTTGTGTAAGGTAAGAATGTTTGTTCGTCGGGGTAGGAGCGGATTTGTACTTCTGATATGCATCTGTGAGTGCTTGTTGTACAGACAGATAAGAGAGAGCATATTGTCTTTTCAATGCAGCGGTGTAAGAGAGGATTTCTCCTAGTTACGGCTTTAGATGCCTGCCAAAAAAAGAGAAGGATCAGAGACAGCATGTACACTATTAGAAAAAACGTATCGGTCCCAGGCTGCATGTAATATATCACAGAATTTTGAGGAATGAACCAGATGAGAAGGGAAACGCCATTGTGGTGGGGGTTTACAATCGGGCTTAACCAAAAAGGAAAACCAAATTAAAGCGTGATCTGAAATAGCTATTGATTCAATATCTGCATCTATAACTTTAGGAAACAAGTGGAGAGATAGGAAAGTGTAATCAATGCGTGACAATGGCAGCGGAATGTGTACGTTTTGTCAGTGGGGTGTAACGCCCTCCAAACGTCAGTGACCTGTAGGGAAGTGGATAAATGAGGAATACCTAACTTTGGCACGTGAACAGAGCCATCGGAGGTGTTAGACCGATCTAGATAAGGTGAAGTGATGAGATTGAAATCACCACAATTTAGAAACAATCATTTGGAAAAAAGATTTACTGTACATATTAGAGGCATATATGTTGCAGAATATGAACGGGACATCATGCAGGGTAACCTCAACCAAAAGGAACCTGCCAGAAGGGTCAGCGTCAGTCCGGATAACAGAGATAGGGATATGACGTTTGACCAAAATGACTAGACCTCAAGACTTGGAGTTATAAGGGGCCACAGCTAGTAATGTCCACTGAAGCATCTGAAGTTTAAGAGTTTCTGGATGTGTCACATGTGATTCCTGTGGAAAAATAATATCAGTATCTTGTCTGGTTTAATATTGAAGAATCTTACTCCTTTTGGTCGGGGAATTTTTGCCCACAACATTAAGGGAGCCCAGTTTAAGTTCTGTCATCTAGGAAACCACGAGTTGAAAGACAGCAGTAAACAATAGTGAATAGTCAGTTAATGTATCAGAGGCATAAGTAAGGGGAATGGGGAGGGACACAGGTAAAAAGAGAAAAAACATCACAAGTCAAATTATGTAACATGCCCGTGTAAAACAGCCAGAAATCCGGTGAGAAAATAACAAACGGAGGCATAAACCAATAAGGCATAACAACGGCAGAGCTGACATTTCGGAATACCTGAAACAGAAAAAGAGCTACCCAAAGATACATGCTATACAAACATATTGAACATGAGATAAAGTCCATGTTCTCACATAAACTGTATCCACATACAGCCTGGGAGACAGAGAAATCAGTAAGGATAGAGACTCAGGAGTAAAAAGACAGTACATCACATAAAACAATAGTCTTCATCCTGAATCGCATAGAAGGCAGTAGATAGATAACCATCTATGTCCCTATTCTGGAGCAGAGAAGGAGGGGTTATAGCCAAAGGGACATAAGGGTGAATTTATGTTTGTCTTTAACTAGCTTAGCACAAATGGGATTGAAAGCTTTCCTGGCTTTTTGGAGTTCCACAGAAAAGTCTTGGAAAAAAAACAAACGGGAGTTCTCCCACAGCACAAAACATTGTTTACGGGAGGCCGTCTAGAATGCCAGTTTATGTAAGTAATTAAGACATCGGAAGAGAGTGACACGGGAACGACTATCAGGTGTGCTTGGTGGGGGGGCCCACCCTGTGTACCCTTTTGATCACTAAATCCTTACACTCATCAGCAATACCCAGGAGAGATGGAAGCGTGATTTGTACAAATTTGGCTGAGTCAAGTCCCTTTACTGTTTCAGGGAGACCCACCAGCCTAATATTATTTCTGCGTGAACGATTTTCTGCATCCTCCAGACAATTCCATAAATGGTGGTTTTCTTTTTGCAAACGAATAATGTACTCTTGTGCTATGGCCATATCATGGCAAAGGGTGCCAATTTGAATGTCATGCACTGATACCTTATGGGTGAGGTGTTGTATCAGCTGTGTAATGTCTACCACTGCTTTTGTGAGGAGAGGACCCATGGTGCTGGTAATTGCAGCAACTAGGTCAGAATATGTAATAGGGGCATCCAGTGGATGACTGACCGGAGAGGTGCTCTGGCTGCGTCTCTTCTCTTGGCGTGGTGGCTGCGGGAGGGAGATCGGCTTTGCGGCTGCATCCGGGGCCAGGAATCTGTCCATCAGGTGTTGGGGCCGGACAGGAGAGTAGTGGGGCCCAATTGGAAGCTGCGGGGCGGCTGTTAAAAGCGAGGCAGCAGCATGCCCACCGGAGCTGTGCAGGGAGACGTCCTCACAGCATGAGAGCGAAACTGGAAGTTCTCCAGTAAGGATTTTTAACTCAAACAATTCCAAAGACTCTGTAAACTAAATTCAAGTCTGCAGAAGTTATTGATGGAACATACGGTGAGTGAATGTGTAGAACTCCCTGTAAAACCATTTAAATCGTAGGAATAATGGTTCATTTTATCTGACTTTTAAGACTAATTTGTAGCAAGGATAAAAGAAGCACCAAGCGAAAGGGAGAAGTGTGAACACACAGGTGTGCTTATCATACTCTGTGATAACTTATTTTTTTGCAGAGACTGGCTTCTTGGCTTTAATAGTTGTCTGGATGCTCTCCTTAGGAAAAACCATAGACCTAAGGATCATGGCTTCAACAGCAAGACTTCAGCTAGGAGTATTGAATCCTGGTGAAAAAAGAACCTAAATATAGAAGATCTCTTCTTAGAAAAATCTCCAAGATGGCTCTCCCATCATTTTCAAGAGGTTGGCGTACCATGATATTCTTGGCTAGTCTGGTGCAATGAAGATTACAGGAATGCCCGCTCTTTTGTACTATTTTAGATTCCAAGGTAGCATATTTGTCAAGCTAAAAGAGGTAAACTAACCACTAGTTCCACCAGTCCATCATGGCAACCACCAGGAACACCTTTGAATCCCTGGTTGTACTACAGCATAAGTCCATTTTTTAGATTATCCATGAGATCTTAGGGGTGTATTCAATTGGCATTGTGATTGAACTCTGGCTTGTCAGATCCTTTCCGATGGAAATCAATCACAATGCCAATCCAACTTTTTTAAAGTCGGATTGACATTGTCGGAAAGGACACTCCCAGCACCATGTATGTGTATATCACACACACAGCCCGCCAGCCTCTTCCGTCGGGCAAAGTCCCTTTAGTGAGCCGGCTGTGCTGCTGCCGCCCCCTCCCAGCGTGTAGACTGTCCCGGGCGGTGATGTAGCGGTCTCGTTATGATGTAACAGATGAGTGGGGTGAGAAAATCTAGCATTATTACATAGCGCACACATGGAGGGCGGGGAAGAGTGTGAGTACACAGGGAGTGCTGCCGCCGTCACTGTAGTAGGAAGAAGAAGCCGGTGACAGCAGCAGGAAGCTCGGTGATGAGCAGTGACATCCTCCGTGCTGAGCACAGCGGGATGTGCGCACTGTGCGCCTCCTCTCTGTGGCAGCAGCAGCCACACCACTCCCCAGTAAGGAGGAGGGCTCTCTCGCCGCCCATGCTGGGTTCCCTGGCCAGCCTCGGCTGCTGTCACAGTCTGGTTCAGTGGATCAGGGAGGCACCGGCTAAAGTGGTCTCCAATCAGGGCACACTGGTACCTACAGCAGCAGCAGGCAGAGCAGTGGGAAAGCAGGTTGAGCAGCAGCTTAGCAGGAGGATGGGACGCAGCCGCCAGACCTCACGGCACTCACCCGGCTCTAGCAAGCGATGTCCCGGCACCAGTCTCCTCCTCTCAGCTCCTCCTAACCCTCACCCATTCCCACTCCATCTCCTCTCCTGTCCTCCTCACCCACCTGCTGTCTCGTCCCCACACCCCTCAAAACATGTCCCCGCTCCCCCGTCTTATCTCCGCAATCCGACTGTTTTTAAAGTCGGATTGAGATTGACGGAAATGGGTCCAAAATCGGATTTTGGCGCGTTTCTGACAAAAGCACGTGGATCGGCGGCTATTCCAACGATCCACATGTTTTCTGAAAAGTCGGGAATTCCCGACTTGTCTGAAAAAATGGTCCGGTATTGAAAAGGTCGGAACTCCTTCCGACCTAAGTCTGTCAGAAACTGCAGTATTTCCGACAAGACGGCAGTTTCCGATAGGTATTGAATACACCCCTTAGTCTCTACCTCTGGCTGACCCCACTTCTATGACTGGAGAGACCACACTCCATGATGAATGATATACCTGCGGAGGAAATCAGACTCTGATTTGTCCAATCATGGAATGAAGACTGCAGAAACTGTACAAACATAGCATTCTGTCCAGCGCATACACTTAGCAGTCTCTCTTATCGCATTTATGAGTAGCTTTGCCCCCTTATGGCACAAAGCTTACTGAATTCAGGGATTTAGAGTTACCACTCCCCATCCTAGCAGGCTGGCATCTGTGGTCACTATGATTCAGTACCAGAGTGAGAAGTAACAACCCTTATTGAGATCTTTCTATCTCAACCACCATATTAGATATTGCCAAGTGACTTTGTGAAACCTATCCCATTAAGAGTGGGTTAGATCTGGATCACCTGGGTCACCAATCTACAATAGTAATCCCAGTGCTACCCCAGTTTACATATGGATGTTTTTGCACAAGAAAAAGTTATAGTAATAGCCTAAATTTGGGACTGGGTCAATCACTTCTATGGACTGGAAGAAACTATGGACTTGATGGCTACAAGATGAGCCATCCTTTTTGATTCCAACTCTTGGAAATAGGTGGAGAAAAAAAATGAATCGGTGGAGAATTAGCCTATTTCTAGTATACCTCATACCCACACGACTGAAGAGGATTTTGCCCACTGATCCCAAAAGAGCGAGAAGAAGGCTCCAACCACAGCCTTGTTGAGTAGGAAAGTGACCCATCATGCTTTTTTTCCCACTTGTTGATCTACTCATGGACAAGGGAGGGTATCCTTGAAGAGGAAAATCTTGATCTGCTTGGAAATAAAATAATCTTTGGGCCTGTGAACATTAACTGGAAGTGATGTTCTACAAAAAGTATAGAAATAAGAATTGTATAATTGTATTAGCAAATACTGCACTACCAAACAAAACAGTACCAAAACTAAGGCAAAGGAGAGGATAGTATCACCCATGAATATCAGTAAAATGTTTACATTTCAAATGTAATTAACTCTACAAGTGTCTAGATATGGTATACTGTCTTCTACTATATCTTTGTACAGCATTCACTGGAATTAAAGTACCCTTGACTCCAGCTGCTTTGGATGTTATTTTGTCAATTTCAGGACCAAAAAGTCAACTTCAACTGATTCTAGTCTCTGGACTCAGCTTCCAGTGTTTTCAGCCTCCGTGGAGGGAGCACGATCGCTACCCAACGCTCCTCCACTTCGGATCCTTTGATCCTACTTCCTGTGCCTGTTCCTTCTCACTGGTCGTAAGGAACCCCTGCACAGACTCCCCCCCCTTCTTCTTTTTTTTTCCCCTTTCTGACACCTCCCTTCTGTATCTATCTCCTCCTTCTCCCTCCCTCTTTTTCCTCTGTTGAGTCGGGGTCCCTCCCTCACTCTCGCCCCCCCCTTTTTTTATTATTATTATTATTATTATTATTATTATTATTATCTCTTTCTCTCCTACTTCCCTCTTCTTTGCCCCTTTTAAGCAATATTTAAGATGCCCCTGGTCTTGGCATCCCTGAACGCCAAGGGTCTCAATAGCCCTCAGAAACGTTCGTCCCTGTTCCGCTCTCTTCAAGCTCTTAAAGCGGGAATAGTGTTCATTCAAGAAACTCACTTTAAATCCCGGTCACATCCAACCCTGGCTACTAAGCGCTATCCAATGGTTTTTTACTCTTCAAGCCAATTGAAACACAATGGAGTGGCCGTTTTGATTCATTCCAAAATCCCATTCACACTACACTCGTCTCACACAGACACTGACGGCCGATATATCATTCTGACGGGCACACTCGGACAATTAGAATGCACGATTGCCACTGTTTACACCCCCAATTCCGGGCAACCCTCTTTTTTCAATTCTTTCTTCGCAGATCTGACTAAAGTCAGAAAAGGTTATTTAATATTAGGGGGGGACTTCAACACTGTTCCAGACATCGACCTGGATAAATCTTCTGGTCAGTCCCGCCCCAAGCGCGACTCGTCCTCACGTTCCTTAAACAAACATATCCATGAATCTGGCCTCTTCGATGTATGGCGGGCCCTCAACCCAACTGCTAGAGACTATACCTTCTTCTCGAACCCGCACCAATCTTACTCTCGAATCGATCTTTTTTTTTAGTGGCACACAGGCCTCCAAGCACGTAACGGACTCCTCTATTATTACCAACCCTTGGTCAGACCATTCCATCATCACTGCCACCTTTGACATTCTTGACACCCCGACAACTCGCCCCAATTGGCGATTAAACGAGACACTTCTGAAAATCCCTAAATTCCAGGAAAAAATCAATTTAGCCATCGCTGACTATTTCTCCTTAAATATCACTGATTCTTCTTGCACCCCATTAATCTGGGAAGCTCATAAAGCCGTCATCAGGGGGCACATTATTAGCTATGCGTCACACAGGAACAGGGATCGTAAGCAAAAAATATCGTCCCTCACAGTTGAGGTCCACACCTTAGAAACCCTACATAAACAACGACCCTCACGGTCTCTGTATTCAAAACTCACATCTACCAGGGCTACATTAAACGCTTTACTAGCCGAAAAAACTGAGCATTCACTCCGCTGGCTGAAACAAGAATTCTATGAGAAAAGCAACAAAGCCGACTCGCTACTGGCCAGCAGACTGAGAGCCCGGAAGGCTCGCACTGCTATCCCGGCTATTAAAGATGAGAATGGCTCTCTTCAATATAACCCAAAGACTATTAACTCTCTTTTTCAGACTTATTATAAGCGACTCTATAACTTGCCCGACACCTTACCCTCTTTGGACCCGACTCACCCCACGACCTCTGACTACTTAATGTCCTCCGATCTGCCCCTTATCGACCCAAATACCTCTTCGGACCTAGATGGACCTATTACCCCCGAAGAAATAAACCTCGCTATCAAGAGCCAGAAACCATCTAAGGCCCCAGGTCCGGATGGCTATCCGATGTCTTATTATAAGACTTTTCAACCCGCACTACTACCTCACCTCACGACAGTATTTAATCTTATTCTAGATGGGTCTCCCTTCCACCCCCACACTACTACGGCTGTCATTACGGTGCTTCCAAAACCCACTCGTTATGATGTAACAGATGAGTGGGGTGAGAGAATCTAGCATTATTACATAGCGCACACATGGAGGGCGGGGAGGAGTGTGAGTACACAGGGAGTGCTGCCGCCGTCACTGTAGTAGGAAGAAGAAGCCGGTGACAGCAGCAGGAAGCTCGGTGATGAGCAGTGACATCCTCCGTGCTGAGCACCGCGGGATGTGCGCACTGTGCGCCTCCTCTCTGTGGCAGCAGCAGCCACACCACTCCCCAGTAAGGAGGAGGGCTCTCTCGCCGCCCATGCTGGGTTCCCTGGCCAGCCTCGGCTGCTGTCACAGTCTGGTTCAGTGGATCAGGGAGGCACCGGCTAAAGTGGTCTCCAATCAGGGCACACTGGTACCTACAGCAGCAGCAGGCAGAGCAGTGGGAAAGCAGGTTGAGCAGCAGCTTAGCAGGAGGATGGGACGCAGCCGCCAGACCTCACGGCACTCACCCGGCTCTAGCAAGCGATGTCCCGGCACCAGTCTCCTCCTCTCAGCTCCTCCTAACCCTCACCCATTCCCACTCCATCTCCTCTCCTGTCCTCCTCACCCACCTGCTGTCTCGTCCCCACACCCCTCAAAACATGTCCCCGCTCCCCCGTCTTATCTCCGCAATCCGACTGTTTTTAAAGTCGGATTGAGATTGACGGAAATGGGGCCAAAATCGGATTTTGGCGCGTTTCCGACAAAAGCACGTGGATCGGCGGCTATTCCAACGATCCACATGTTTTCTGAAAAGTCGGGAATTCCCGACTTGTCTGAAAAAATGGTCCGGTATTGAAAAGGTCGGAACTCCTTCCGACCTAAGCCTGTCAGAAACTGCAGTATTTCCGACAAGACCGCAGTTTCCGACAGGTATTGAATACACCCCTTAGTCTCTACCTCTGGCTGACCCCACTTCTATGACTGGAGAGACCACACTCCATGATGAATGATAAACCTGCGGAGGAAATCAGACTCTGATTTGTCCAATCATGGAATGAAGACTGCAGAAACTGTACAAACATAGCATGCTGTCCAGCGCATACACGTAGCAGTCTCTCTTATCGCATTTATGAGTAGCTTTGCCCCCTTATGGCACAAAGCTTACTGAATTCAGGGATTTAGAGTTACCACTCCCCATCCTAGCAGGCTGGCATCTGTGGTCACTATGATTCAGTACCAGAGTGAGAAGTAACAACCCTTATTGAGATCTTTCTATCTCAACCACCATATTAGATATTGCCAAGTGACTTTGTGAAACCTATCCCATTAAGAGTGGGTTAGATCTGGATCACCTGGGTCACCAATCTACAATAGTAATCCCAGTGCTACCCCAGTTTACATATGGATGTTTTTGCACAAGAAAAAGTTATAGTAATAGCCTAAATTTGGGACTGGGTCAATCACTTCTATGGACTGGAAGAAACTATGGACTTGATGGCTACAAGATGAGCCATCCTTTTTGATTCCAACTCTTGGAAATGGGTAGAGAAAAAAAATGAATCGGTGGAGAATTAGCCTATTTCTAGTATACCTCATACCCACACGACTGAAGAGGATTTTGCCCACTGATCCCAAAAGAGCGAGAAGAAGGCTCCAACCACAGCCTTGTTGAGTAGGAAAGTGACCCATCATGCTTTTTTTCCCACTTGGTTGATCTACTCATGGACAAGGGAGGGTATCCTTGAAGAGGAAAATCTTGATCTGCTTGGAAATAAAATAATCTTTGGGCCTGTGAACATTAACTGGAAGTGATGTTCTACAAAAAGTATAGAAATAAGAATTGTATAATTGTATTAGCAAATACTGCACTACCAAACAAAACAGTACCAAAACTAAGGCAAAGGAGAGGATAGTATCACCCATGAATATCAGTAAAATGTTTACATTTCAAATGTAATTAACTCTACAAGTGTCTAGATATGGTATACTGTCTTCTACTATATCTTTGTACAGCATTCACTGGAATTAAAGTACCCTTGACTCCAGCTGCTTTGGATGTTATTTTGTCAATTTCAGGACCAAAAAGTCAACTTCAACTGATTCTAGTCTCTGGACTCAGCTTCCAGTGTTTTCAGCCAGTGCCCATATGGCAGCCACAACTAACGCTGAGATCCTGGACAGGCTACGACTGCCATCAGGGACAACCTCATCCAACAATTCTGATCTTGGCTTGCCAGAATGTAGGCCCTTACTAATCAGCTCACAGCACTTCTGCACAGCCTTGTGCTTCTTCTGAAGCAAAAATATATTTTAGAGTGACCTCAGGTTTCTTATTTGAGCTGTTTTTTTTTTTTTTTTTTAAATAGCAGCATTCAGAATTGAAATTGTGATAGACCAATGTAGGTGGGCAATGGGGGCATCCATCTTGGGTGGGATTTCCTGTGTACCAGTATCCATCTCAAGAGGACATTTGTCTGAAGGAAATGGTTACTGGGACTTCTGAATAATAAGGGCCTGAAAAAGTGACCGATTCTTGCCAAAGTGTTACAAAGTTGAGGAGCTTCAAATCAATGGAAAGATTTATCAAAGCTTGGAGATACTGTAAAGTGGAGATAGAGAAAGTATCAGCATATCAGCGCCCGTCATGTTATAGGCTGTTTTTGAAAAATGACAGGAGATGATTGGCTAGTACTACATCTCTCTCCTAGCTATGATAAATCTGCCCCTTAGCGCCCACTCCAGCACGAGATAGCTATACCTGAGGTAGCAGTGTACCCCATAGTGGAAGAAAGAAATTGCTGCCGACATTTTCCTCTAACTCACAGGTCGGCAAAACACATCATGAAAAGACAAAGCTGTAGTAAAAGACAATAAATACTTTTTATTGGTTGACATGGCAATTCCGTTTCCACTGTACAATCCTGATGCCACTTCTCTGACATCACCGGGACTGTAATATACCACGTTTGTCCACGTTAATCCAATTAACGTTTCCATTTCTTTCAGATTGCCATCCGTGAAGTAATAATCATTAGTGGCATAGAAGCTCTCAGGTCCAACTGCAACAATGTCATTCACACTGAAAATAAAAAAAATAAGAAAATATATATATATATATATATATATACTGTATTGCAATACAATTGTATATCAGTTTGCTCAGTTTATGTTAAAGTAACTAAACAAAATGTACCCATTTTTCTTTTGCATCTAATTGCCAAAAAAATTGCCTTATACGTTTTACTAGTAAACAGGGGCAGACTTAGGGCAAATAACTTGTGGGGTCCCTACCAATACAATTGTCACTAAGGTATATTGGTGATGTTCTTAAAAAATACATACCTCGGGGGGCGTGGTTTAGCAGCCTGTGCGGAAAGACGTGCTGTCCAGGGGCTCCTGCTATATCCCTGTATAAAACTATTTATATATCCCCCAGCCGCGCTCCGATCCCTCACAATCACTCTCCCCCCTCCCTACCTCCAGGAGTGCAGTGACTGCGGAGCCGGGAGAGGCACTAGGCCTCTCTGCAGGTTGCGGCCTGCCTCACCCATACAGCCCGGGACCTAAATTTTCGGGCCCACCTGCTGGAGGCTCTGTTGGATCTCTCCGGCCCGCCTGACCCCCTCCGGGACCCAGCAACACCCGGACCAGCTACCGCTGCACTCACCACCAGTGGAGCGGCTCGCTTCTGCCCGCTCTGGTCCCTCGCGGCAGCCGCGGCTCTCCCCGCTTCCTGGACGGGCGCCCGCCGTCTTGTTTCCGGAGGTCTCCCCCGCTACCTCATCTCCCGGCACCGCACCTCGGGTGGTGCGGCCGGGGACGGACGGCCCTGTCTCTGGGGAGACCCGGAGAGTGTGCCCCGACTCCCGCCCACGGCGATCCGCAACGGGACCTCCGCAACGGGACCTGGTGAAGCCTGCAGCCTGGACCGAGGGTGACTGCTGAGGGGAGGTAAGCTTCACAGCAACAAGCTGGTGCCCTCAGCGCTCCCCAGTTGCTGCTCCCCGATCTACTTTGCTCACCCCAGCCAGCAGACACCACTGAGTGGTGCTACATCAGACCACCCAGGCAGACCAGGGACACCAGAATCCCCCTGCCTTTGCCACATACTGCTCTGGATTAGGAGTTGCATTGCACTCTGGCCCCAGATCCACGTCTGCACCCCGGCCTTTATTTCCACCCCAGTCTCCCACATGATCTACAGCCTCCCCAACCCCTATAGCTGATCCCAGGTGGTGCACGGGGAACACCAGTAGAGCTCCAGCAGATCCAGGCACACCCGCCCCCTGGAGGCCATTGCTTCCTCTCCAGCTAATCGGAGGCTCCCGTGAGTGCGACGGACAGTCCACGCTCCCTGACCCCTTCCTCACGTACATCTGGACCTCCAACACCCGGTAGAGCCGTGCGTGCTTTACATCTCCACACCAGCTACCTGGCGGAGAGCATCCCCACACACAGCAATGCTCGAGAACCCCGCAACTGTTTGAGACGGCTACCAGTCCTCATGTTCCACTGATCACACCATAACTCAGCCCTCCAGTGGTTCTTTCTCCGGCTGTTCGGAAGCTCTACTTCATTAACCTACTCCAGTGTTTTGTTTAATCCTCCCTCATTCAAACTCATCTACCGAGGTACAACCATGTCTAAATCCAACCCGAATACCAGAAGACGTGCGGGTACAGATATTACCCAACATTTCACTAAAACCGACAAGAGCGACAAGCCCTCCCTACCCTCAGGCCCTCCCTCTCCTAGCCTATCCTCATCCGATAGAGATGACCCGTCCTCCTCATCCGTTCTATCGACCAAAGAGGATATCAGGGCCTTGCAATCGCTCATAACGGACTTCAAAGAAACGCTGGAATCCAAATTGGACAGAGCGGTCACCTCAATTAGATCGGACATCTCATCCCTGTCTTCCAGAACCTCTAAATTGGAATCCAGACAAGATGTTCTACAAAAGGATCACATAGAAACTGTCAGGGATATAGATCACCTTATCCAGGATATAGCGGAGCTGCGTGCCAAAAACGAGGATCTGGAAAATCGCAAGAGGAGAAACAATCTCCGAATCCGCAACATCCCAGAGTCCATTCTTCCAGCGGCTCTCGAAGCATACCTACAGAGGCTGTTCTCCTCCCTAGTGCCAAGTACGAACCCGTGGGATCTGCCCTTGGAAAGAGCTCACAGGGCCCTCCGACCTAGACCTCGTAATGGCGATCCCCCTAGGGACGTTATCATGTGCTTTCTCAGCTTCAAAGACAAAGAGTTGGTTCTCCTCCCGACCCGGGGCAAGCCACACATAATGTTTGAAGACTTTAAGCTGCAGTTCTTTCAAGATTTGGCCCCCTCTACCATACTTAAAAGAAGAGAACTCAGGGATTTAACCTCCGCACTCCGCACACGCGGGATCCGCTACCGCTGGGGATTCCCCTTTAAACTTCTGGTCGACTACAACAGTAAAACGATCGTCATCAAAGACCCGAGAGAAGGGGGAGACTTCCTGTCACATCTGGAGGACTCAGACCCGCCAATCGGGCAGAATTCTGACTCCCATCCGCCCTGACCACTCTTACACCAGCGGTTACGTGGACACTCTTCTCGTTAAACTGCTCTAGTACCGATGTTGACTATTTTACCTATCTCAGTTTCTCATACTGGTTGCTCCGTATGCCTACTGTATATTACTTGCCCTCACTTTTCTCAGCCTACCTTGCTAACCCCACCACTCAAAGACCCGCAGCTATATCTATTTTATTAGGTCTGCCCTCGTGGCACTTGCTACCACATATCGGCTGCTAATGCATACTTTATAATTGTGTATGGGCGCCAGGATATTTAGTTTAAAAATTTCTAGTAATTTTGTTTCTATTACCACGGTATTGCTATTACTGCAATCAATGTTTGGTTCTGTATACCACTCCCCTGTTAAATGTTCTTCACACACTGGTTCATACGCCTCTACTGTAAATTTCACATAGACCACCACTGGAGGGACGTGTTCCCCCACTACCTTTACTTACCACACAATCTCACACTATTGCTTTCTAGCGCCTCGACCCGCCTCTCCACCCTTTCCCCTCCGTGGAGGGAGCACGATCGCTACCCGACGCTCCTCCACTTAGGATCCTTTGATTCTACTTCCTGTGCCTGTTCCTTCTCGCTGGTCGTAAGGAACCCCTGCACAGACTCCCCCCCTTCTTCTTTTTTTCCCCCTTTCTGACACCTCCCTTCTGTACCTATCTCCTCCTTCTCCCTCCCTCTTTTTCCTCTGTTGAGTCGGGGTCCCTCCCTCACTCTCGCCCCCCCTTTTTTAAATTTTTTTTATTATTATTATTATTATCTCTTTCTCTCCTATTTCCCTCTTCTTTGCCCCTTTTAAGCAATATTTAAGATGCCCCTGGTCTTGGCATCCCTGAACGCCAAGGGTCTCAATACCCCTCAGAAACGTTCGTCCCTGTTCCGCTCTCTTCAAGCTCTTAAAGCGGGAATAGTGTTCATTCAAGAAACTCACTTTAAATCCCGGTCACATCCAACCCTGGCTACTAAGCGCTATCCAATGGTTTTTTACTCCTCAAGCCAATTGAAACACAATGGAGTGGCCGTTTTGATTCATTCCAAAATCCCATTCACACTACACTCGTCTCACACAGACACTGACGGCCGATATATCATTCTGACGGGCACACTCGGACAATTAGAATGCACGATTGCCACTGTTTACACCCCCAATTCCGGGCAACCCTCTTTTTTCAATTCTTTCTTCGCAGATCTGACTAAAGTCAGAAAAGGTTATTTAATATTAGGGGGGGACTTCAACACTGTTCCAGACATCGACCTGGATAAATCTTCTGGTCAGTCCCGCCCCAAGCGCGACTCGTCCTCACGTTCCTTAAACAAACATATCCATAAATCTGGCCTCTTCGATGTATGGCGGGCCCTCAACCCAACTGCTAGAGACTATACCTTCTTCTCGAACCCGCACCAATCTTACTCTCGAATCGATCTTTTTTTTTAGTGGCACACAGGCCTCCAAGCACGTAACGGACTCCTCTATTATTACCAACCCTTGGTCAGACCATTCCATCATCACTGCCACCTTTGACATTCTTGACACCCCGACAACTCGCCCCAATTGGCGATTAAACGAGACACTTCTGAAAATCCCTAAATTCCAGGAAAAAATCAATTTAGCCATCGCTGACTATTTCTCCTTAAATATCACTGATTCTTCTTGCACCCCATTAATCTGGGAAGCTCATAAAGCCGTCACCAGGGGGCACATTATTAGCTATGCGTCACACAGGAACAGGGATCGTAAGCAAAAAATATCGTCCCTCACAGTTGAGGTCCACACCTTAGAAACCCTACATAAACAACGACCCTCACGGTCTCTGTATTCAAAACTCACATCTACCAGGGCTACATTAAACGCTTTACTAGCCGAAAAAACTGAGCACTCACTCCGCTGGCTGAAACAAAAATTCTATGAGAAAAGCAACAAAGCCGACTCGCTACTGGCCAGCAGACTGAGAGCCCGGAAGGCGCGCACTGCTATCCCGGCTATTAAAGACGAGAATGTCTCTCTTCAATATAACCCAAAGACTATTAACTCTCTTTTTTAGACTTATTATAAGCGACTCTATAACTTGCCCAACACCTTACCCTCTTTGGACCCGACTCACCCCACGACCTCTGACTACTTAACGTCCTCCGATCTACCCCTTATCGACCCAAATACCTCTTCGGACCTAGATGGACCTATTACCCCCGAAGAAATAAGCCTCGCTATCAAGAGCCAGAAACCATCTAAGGCCCCAGGTCCGGATGGCTATCCGATGTCTTATTATAAGACTTTTCAACCCGCACTACTACCTCACCTCACGACAGTATTTAATCTTATTCTAGATGGGTCTCCCTTCCACCCCCACACTACTACGGCTGTCATTACGGTGCTTCCAAAACCCAATAAAGATCCCCAGCTTCTTTCTAACTACCGACCCATATCACTTCTGAACTCTGATCTGAAAATCTTTGCCAATGTACTGGCTAATAGACTTAATCCTGTTCTTCCCTCGCTCATACATCCCGATCAGGTGGGCTTCGTCCCCTCCAGACAGGCACTTGACAATACTAGGCGTGTTGTGGATATCATTCACCACATTAATCTTCACAAGATCCCGTCCCTGACTCTTGCCCTGGACGCAGAGAAGGCCTTCGACAGGGTTTCATGGCCCTTCATGCAGCAGTCTTTACAACGTTTTGGCCTTCAGGGTAAATTTCTTCAGGCCATAAAGGCCTTATACCAGAATCCATCAGCATCGGTCCACACTAACGGCCTACTATCTGACCCTTTCAAAATTTCGAACGGAACCTGCCAGGGGTGCCCACTATCCCCCCTCATCTTCGCACTTGTCATTGAACCCCTTGCAAACCGCATTCGGGCCAATCCTGACATATCTGGAGTCTGTGTCAACCAAATCCAATACACCATCTCCCTCTTCGCCGATGATATCCTTTTGACTCTGACGAACCCGACTATTTCCCTCTCGAACTTCTTCAGAGAACTATCCATATATGGCAACCTCTCGGGACACAAAATTAACCAGACAAAATCTGAAGCCCTCTCCTTACACATTCCCAAACTAATTAAGTCTCAATTACAAAAGAATTTTAACTTTTCCTGGCGCAGACACTCCCTCAGGTATCTAGGGGTCTCCATCACTAAATCCTACAGTTCTCTTTACAGGGCAAATTATCCCACACTCATCACATCAATCCTTAATGATATCCACCAATGGGAATCTTACTTTCTCTCTTGGGTAGGGCGCATTAACGCTATAAAAATGAATGCCCTCCCCAAACTTCTGTACTTGTTCCAGACGCTTCCAATTCCGATCCCCTCCCAGACTCTTAATACTCTCCAATCTTCCTTGTGCAAATTAATTTGGAGCCATAAAAAGCCTAGAATATGGCGGGATATCTTAGCTAAACACTCTCGGAACGGCGGTCTGGGCCTTCCCATCCTTCAACGTTATTATGATGCGACCAGGTTGAGCCAAATGGTTGCCTGGCATGCCCCAAAGCATACTAAAAGATGGGTTGACCTGGAGAGTGATCTCTCGGGAGTCCCATCGATCTCATACCTGCCTTGGCTCCCTGGAAAACAACGATCCTCACACCACTGCATCTCACCCACAATAGAATTAACACTTACACACTGGCGAAACCTGAACAAAAAGTTCAAATTGTCTACCCACCCCTCCCCTTTGACTCCCATCTGGAGCAACCCAGCATTTCTCCCGGGGCTCTCTCGAGGAATGGCCCGCCATTGGATCTCGGCAGGTGTTACTAGAATCCACCATTTCACAGGGACGCACTCCATTAAATAATTCTCCGACTTACAAACTACATACGATCTACCCCACTCTCTATTTTATCAATATCTACAAATCCGCCACTTCCTTTCTTCTCTACATTTACCATTCCCCCTATCGGTCCCCTCACCTTTCGAGAGACTCTGCATTTATAACTCTACTGATAGGGGCACTATCTCTCTTCTCTACAAAGCCACCCTCAACCCTGAACCTCCCCCTCTCGAACCACACGAGCTAGCGTGGGAAGCGGATTTAGGGTGTCACCTCGGGGAGGAAGGTTGGGACACAATCCGCACTACGATCTCACACTGCTCCATCAGCGTGGCCATCCGCGAAAATTCATACAAAATATACACAAGATGGTATCTGGTACCAGATCGACTGCATAGGATCTATCCTGACACCTCCGACCTTTGCTGGCGGAACTGCGGTCAAATAGGCACATTTTATCATGTTTGGTGGACCTGCCCGGTAATTGTTCAGTATTGGGCGATGGTCCGCTGGCTACTCTACCGATTAATTGATTTGCCAGCTCCTCTTTCACCCGCGAACCTCCTCCTTTGCGCACCACCCGATTACATTTCCAAAGACTCGAAAAGCCTGACCCTCTTTATCTCCTGCGCGGCCAAATATCAAATAGCGCGAAATTGGAAGAACCCCGAAGCTCCCAATCGCCAAGCACTTACGAATAGACTCTGGTTTGTCGCAAATATGGAGTATATTACCAGTCTCCGTCAAAACACAGTACAAAAATTCCACTCCATCTGGCTCCCCTGGTACAGATATCATGACCACCCCCTCCCTGGTTTAAACTAATTATGGACTCTGTTCTACGATTGTTACCCCTTCCCCTATACCCCCCCCCCTCTCTTTTTTTTTCTTTCTCTCTCTCTCTCTCTTCTCCTCCTCAGACCCCCGACTCTTCTGAGAATTTCTCCTTCCTCTTTATTTTCTTCCTTCTTCTATTAGTGATGAGCGGATTCGGTTTTACTCGGTTTTACTCGGTTCTCAAAACCGAATCTTATTGGCTCACTGATGTCACGTGTTTTGGATAGCCAATAAGATTCGGTTTTGAGAACCGAGTAAAACCGAGTAAAACCGAATCCGCTCATCACTATCTTCTATATCACTTGATCTCTCTTTTCTGATCCTCACTTCCCACATGCTTTTCCTACCCACTTCGCTACTTACTACCTCCACCACAGCTCGGAACCACACGACCCCACTACTCTTTCTGTTCCTACATCTCTCTACCCCCCGAAAACGTCTTACTACATATGTCTCCTGTTTCTTTACACAACGATTACCACACCCATCGCTTTTTCCTTTTTACTAGAGACATTTTTTGTATCTGTATTTATACCGGCCTTCCGGTCACCTGCTTATTGTTTATATATTTACCGCGCTCTTTTCAGCTGACTTGCTTGATTCTCTATCAAAATAAAAATTTATATGATTAAAAAAAAAAAAATGCATACCTCCCAACATGACCCTCTCCAGAAGGGACAGATTGCTCTGCCCCTGGACTTCCCTAACGTATGACTGCCATCACCTGTGCTGAAACACCTTTCTTATCCATTAACCTGTTTAACACAGGTGCCGAAAACCATAAATTAAGAGAAAAATCCAGTAGCAGAGCATTTTGTCCCTCCTGGAGAGGGTCAGGTTGGGAGGTATGAAAATGTATAGTGTGGTTGATAAGTTAATACCTAATTTGAATGTCTCTTCTTGGCGTGCCTCTAATATTCGAACTTTAGGCGATATCTTAGATGGAAAAACCCTACTTACGTTACCTCAATTACAGGACTGTATTTCTCTCCCACACAAGGAAATATTTCACTACTTTCTAATTCGACATTGGTTTAATAGTCTGCCCCAAAAACGAAACCTTCCTTGCCCTATAGCTCAATCTGTTCTGTCCCGTATATATTACTGCTTACATCTTCTAAGGACTTTTCTTTCTGGTATAGGGGTGTATTCAATTGTGGTTGGATTATCCGACCAGGTGAAAAACGGGCATTGTATGCTCCATTTTTTCAACTGGTCTGAAAATCCGACCCTGTTGAAAAAGTGTATTGTGGCAATGCGTGGCTTTTGTCGAATCCGCAGTCGTTTTCGCCTGTTTTAGGGTCCATTTTCGCCCATACGGATTCGACCAAAAAAGTATAATCTGCATGGTTGAAAATGTATTCAAAAATGGGCGAAAACGCCCGCAATTGAACACTGGCATGCCAAAAATACCAGCACTAATTGAATATATACCATAGTATACTTATAAAATTAGTCCCGTCCCAAAAATCCAATGCTCAGAAGCAATGTACAGTAAAACAAATTTAGATATCTCAATATCTGATGCACAATGGGAAACTTTATATCATATGACATTTCGCATGTCAAATTGTTAAATAGACTATACTGTACCTAACCCCAGACAGACTTCATACCTTCTGGCCCTCCTGATCTAAACACTGCCGGAGGAATTGTTTTTATGGACTTGCCCTATGCGCCGAGTTTTTTGGAACAATGTTTTATAAAGTTTTAAAGTTATCCCTTAGCCCGACCCCCACACTGGCGCTATTACACATTTACTCTCCTGAGGTGCCAGCTTATCACAGATACTTACTGGGTCATATGTGTATAGCTGCAAGAGCCACTATAGCCCAAGCATGGAAATAAACGGTAGCACCCCCTGCAATAAAGGTCTTCCATAAGATCCATTTCCATTTTACTATGGAAACTGAATATATGCCATATTCTTCTTCAGGTTCCGCCCCCTTTATGAAATGGATGTCCTGGCATGAATATATCACAGATGGAGAGAGCGCAGATCTCATACAGTATCACATACTTCTAGGACCTCTCCCTTGCAATTTAGTCTGAACGAGAATGCTCCCTCTCAATCTTAATGTACTGTTCCATGTTCCCTCCTATACCTCATTTTTTTCACATTATATACATCACTGTCACTGTAACTTGATACTGACGCCTTCATTTGAATGCTTGTAATATTTGCATATCCTTACCAATGGTACTGCCGTTTCAATGCTTCACCATTATTGTGGTCCGATATTGTATTTTCTTTTGTGTATATGACACGTTTGAAACTGTTATGGTGTACATTCCCAATTCCCTATACTGTGTTCCCATCCCCTATTCCCCTATTTTCTTTTGTGCCCCCCTACTTCCTTAAACCCTTAATAAAAACTATTGATGTTAAAAAAAATTATAATGTGTAAATAATCCCATCATAGTGCCCCCATTTCACATTATGCCACAAAGAAACCCCATCTTACAAATGTTACCAATGCTGAATATGTAGCTATATATGGGGCCCCCTGGGTGACCGCCCTGGCTGTTCTGTTGTTAATCCGGTTCAGCTAATAAAGGGACCTGCCAGGTCTCCTCAGTGTCTTCGCGCTGCTCCAACCTGACCCATCCCCCCTTCTGCCTTACCCCACTCAGTCCCTCTGAAGCTAGTAATTACCTTTCTGCCCCCCTCCCCTTGTTCCGTCCTCTGCTCTGCACCATCCACCCCTCCCACTCTGCCTTACTATGGGTCACCTCCATCTGCTTCTTCCACTCTGCCCCCTGCTTCATACTGCATTCATACTTACCCCTGTTCCTGGGAGTACGGTGGGTCCTCCACTTCTCTGGCACTAGGACTGTCCTATCCCCCTAGCAATAGGAGCCACTGGACTGTTGGAAGTCAAGACAAACCTTCGCAAATGTAACAATTATACTCTGCGCTCGACTTATATGGATAAATATTAGTTGGCAGCAAATTGCAGACGAGGTTAAACCCAAAGGGCCAATTGTAATAGAGTGAGAGTTTCAAAAAGTGAGAGATTTGGTAAAGTTTTGCAGTTTTTTATAAAGTGGTAATCATTTATACAGCAAGATCAACCTGGTTTTGCAGTGTAAATGATTGGCACTTTTAAAAAAAACTAAAAAACCTTACCAAATCTCTCACTTTCTGAAACTCTCACTCTATTACATTTGGCCCAAAACCTCAAAGACATAATGCAGAATGGGGGGTTTTGCAATTGCGCATGAAATGATGTGAACTGCAAAAATCATGTAAAATGACGTAAATTTAATTTTATTTGTAACAACAAGGGTGGTTGTACTCGAAGTGTAAACTATCAATCAAAATCAAGGATGTCATACGATAGACAAATAAATTAATCAATACTTGAAAGATGAAAAAACAAAGACACTGACAAAAACATGTACAGCCTTCTGATACCGAAAAAAAAAAGTTGTATCGGAAAAGCTGGCTGTAAATGGTTAATTGGTTGAAATTAAGAGTATAAATCCGTATCTTAGTGCAATAGAACGTGGCGTCACCCATCTCACTAATATGCCCTCATATTTGTAGCAAATGTCCATGTAACAGCACAGTTCCAAATGAATGATCACAATTGCAGGTTCATAATAAATAGATCCTTTTTGTTGATAATAAGAAACTGAAAAGTATATGTGTATGCTGGCCCCAGGAGTGGATGATTGATCAAGTGATTGGCGTGATTGGGGTACCCCTGTTGGATATGCAGGGGGGGGGAGTGGATAAGAGATACAGAGATGTGGGCATTGGGGCTCTGGACTGTCCACTGTCTGACCGGCTTCTGGAACACCAGAGGAAAACGGTGTTAACACAATGCTTCCTGGTAACCAGAACGCTGGGATGCGCACTAGTCTCTGGTGGGAAAAAGAACACTAACTTTGAGACTCAATGGGACTGTCCGTAGTGCCTTAGCAAATGACTATATAGATTGTCAGTATTTTAGGCTTTGATTTGAGGAGCAAGAGTGGTTCAGAGTGGAGATTGGGACCACTGTAAGGGTGTACCAGTGTGAGTAATACATGTGGGGGTAGAAGAATCTCTCTCTAAAAAAAGGGGGAGAATTCAATTAGCCATGGGACTTTTCATGGACTTTTAGCTCTCAGGTTAAGTGTCCGGAGCTATTCAACTGTATCCAGTGGCAAGTCCCGCTGCTAATGTACAAAAAGGCATAAAATCTGGGATAAGTGTGTGGAGAATTACTGCGCACAGTAAAGGTGCACTTGATGCAAATGTCTGTTTGCACCGTCCTAAGATGCAAACTGAAATTCGTGTTACTGTAAGTGCGCTCTCAGAGCTTACAGAAGACAGGAATTGAATAGCTCTGGGCTCTTAACCTGTGAGCTAAATGCCAGCTGTAAGTTCTGCGACTAACTGAATTCCCCCCAAAGAGTTGGAGTTTTTAGAGTACTTTAAAAGATTTGATGGTGGAGCCCTATGTGGCCACTCGTCATACTGCGGAGATTTATTGGCCACTGCCCGACCACCCATCACTGTAACTAGGAGAAATGGCAGTGTAGCAACTAATTCTCTCAGCACATAAGACAACAGTCCAGGCAGAGACATTTTAAGACTGGTGTGGGCCCATGTGCAGCTCTTCGTGGGTCCCCACCAACCTGACAATAAATGGTACTGTGACAAGGTCTGTTGCGCATGCACATACTGTATTCCCGGCGTTATCCTGTGAAGTATGGTGTGGAAGTATTTCTGAAAGTAATGCCGGAAAGAAGCATTAGGGTTAGGATACGTACCTGGCAGATGTCAGGATGCTGCACATGTGGATGCAGCTGTCGGTATTCTGACCACCGGGATCCAGATTCCATCCCAGCTGTCAGGAGGAGCAGTAGGTAAGCAAAGCAATGGGTGGATGGTGCGCAGTGTGTACCCACTGGACCCTAGGGCACACCTTGCACCTATTATAGGTACATGCCACTAGCTCCAGACTTCATACAGGTTCCATCTGTTTTGTTTTACTGCTTGTGTAGCTATAATTCAGAAGAGCAAAGGGCCTCATTCAGAAAAATCACACATCTACAACCCATTGCACTGACATGTAGGGGACGCCCAGCACAGGGCAAGTCCGCCCCGCATGCCGGGTCATAACAAAAATGACATTAAAGCTAATGCTATAGTATATTTATCTTCATAAATAGAGCCACAATTGCACGTGCTTGCCTTGAATTATATTTTAATTCGTCTTCAGAAAGTTGATGACAAAACCTCTTTGAATCCCTGGAGAGCAGACTGCCCAATGAAAGGGGGGGGGGGGGGGGTATATCGGGATCCGGTCTGAAGATCGACACTGTCTAGGTCAACAATATTTAGGTCGACAGTCACTAGGTCGACAGGGTTTCTAGGTCGACAGGGTTTCTAGGTCGACATGTTCTAGGTCGACAGGTCAGATGGTCGACATGAATTTTTCATATTTTTTTTCTCTTTTTGAACTTTTTCATACTTAACGATCCACGTGGACTACGACTGGAACGGTAATCTGTGCCAAGCGAAGCGAGCCATGCGAGGGGACACGGTGCACTAATTGGGGTTCCCGGTCACTCTACAAAGAAAACGACACAAAAAAAAACACCTCATGTCGACCTTTTGACCTGTTGACCTAGCACACGTCAACCTAGAAACTCTGTCGACCTTCCAACCCTATCGACCTAGTGACTGTCGACCTATAGTGGTCGACCTAAACATTGTCGACCTGGACAGTGTCGATCTAATGATCCACACCCGGGTATATCATGTGAGGAGGAAAATCACTTCATCAGGACCCGCCCACTTCAATGATTGGGCATGATGGAGGAGTTGTATGATGAAACAAACGCCTTGCTCCACCCACTGCATGATTTGACTCCATTGTGGATATCTTGAATTTTAGACTAATGGGTCGATCTTATTATCCGCAAAGGGTGCAATGTGCCGATGCCGCAGCGTTTAAATGCCAGTAACAGCGCCCGATCTCACACCCTTCGCTGGATGGTTTCTGCCCGATCACGCAAAAAAGTGCCCGGAGTCCTATGGCGCACTTTTGTGTGAATTCGGGACAGAGTAAACCTTGGCAGCTGCCGTGATGATTCGCACCCATCATATCATCACAGCTAATAGGATCACCCCCTAAGAAGTCATCTCCTTACTGATGTACTGATTAGCAGTTCTTACACTAGTTCCAAAATTTGTACAGAACAACATTAGGCCTGATTCATGTTTGTAAGTAAAGCACAAAAAAAAAGCATGTAACTTTGTGTCTGGAACAAACCATGTTTCAATGCAAGGGGAGCAAACACATTTATATTTCTTCTGTGGAGGATAAATACTGGCTAATTTTGCATGTAGCCCACAAATGTTAGATGGCTTCATTTTAACACTGCAATTTAGATTTCAGGGGGTGAGTCAGACCTGATCTCTTGGCTGCTAACTTTGCTGTCCTGCGTTCAGATAGGCGTCGCCCAACGGGGAGTGCAAATTCGCTGAACAAGTGTGCGATCACATGTGTACTCCGAGGTGCAAAAATACAGTGTGTGCAGTCTCTGCACAGCCCAGAACTTACTCCTACAGTGCGATGAGAAGAGGCTGATCGGGGCCGGAGCTGAAGTCACACACCCTCCCTGAAAACGCTTGGGAACACCTGTGTTTTTCTGGACACTCCTAGTAAACGCTCAGTTACTACCCACGAAGGACCTCTTCCTGTCAATCACCTTGCAAACGCCCATGCGATCTGAATTTTCGCACCATCCTGTTGCTGACCGCTGATGCATACGCATGCGCAGTCTATTGCCGATTGCCCGCTATGGAAAACGCACAGCAGCGATCAGGTCTGAATCACCCCCATAGTTTGAACATCCTCCACCCAATTCTAACTCTCTCTGCACATGTTACATTTGCCTCACCTTCAGTGCAGCATGGTTTTGCCCAGTTACTTGCTTTTTGCTTTACTTACAAACATGAATAAGGCCCCTGGTCTGTTTCTGCAGAAAAGTTTCCAGTACCTGTACAGGAGCCGGTGTTTAATTGTTTTCTGGTGCACAAGACCATTTTCCTCCGCTACAAATTTAAATATCTCAATGGTGGTTTTATGATGAGGATGATTCACCACAAAAAGATAGACAGCGTTGTCTGAAAACAAGAGAAGAAACAAAGATCTTACAATTTGGCATAGTACTGACACAATGACTACCTTATCATTTACAGAGTCCTATTTACCAGGAAAAATGGTGAGATAAACTTTCTACTTCAGCTTATGGAATAAAAGGCCACGCTCAGCTTTACTTTCAAAGCAAAGAAAACTAGCACACAAAAGATGGAACACAGAGCTTTCTCTACTGTTTTTTTTTTTTTTTTTTTTGGGGGGGGGGGGTGTCATAGTAGCTTGCTTTAACTTGGAATACTATAGTCTTGGCCATCAAAAACATCTTGGTCTGCAGCAAGTCATCTAAATCAAATATGGTACCAATAGTGGTAAGGAAAAGGAAACACACTGATCACATCACCTGTGTATACTATAGTCCTCTTAATCTATAATTGACACAAAACTCTAGCATGTGGCAGTGTCTATGCCAAAAAAAAGGACATATAAGGTTCATGGTAAAGGTCACGGTAGATGGGGCCTTGTGAGGATGTTCAATATGAGAGTGGGGAAATGTGAGACAATAGCAGCTAATGTGATGGGATTGTAGCAATGGCTTCGGTACGATATCCCCGCTGACGGGATGTCAGCAATCAGAATACAGACGCCAGCATCCCAATAGTGTAACTTCCGTCAGGGGGTAGGTACGACTGTTCCCCCCTCTCCGCAGCCTTACCTACCCCCTTAGTGCCTGACCCTAACCTCCCCCTGGTAGTGCCTAAACCTAACCCTCCCCCCTTCCCCACAGCCTAACCCTCCCCCCTTAGTGCCTAAACCTAAACCCCCATGATGGTGCCTAATCCCCCTCCCTGCAGCCTATCCCTAACCTCTCCCCACCCACAGTCTAACCCTAATCCCGCCGCCCCCTCCCCACGGGTGGCACCCAACCCACCTGCTATACATAAGGTCGGGATGCAAGCTGGCGGGATTCTGCCATCGATCTCCTGTCCCTGTCCGAATACTGGCGTCGGCATCCCAACTGCCGGGATCCCGACAGCCGGCATTTTGACCACATGCTGTAGCTATTGATATTTAGAGAAGAAGTATCAGATAGGGTAGGGTAGTACAGGTGTAGGTTTTTAAATTTCACCAGAAAGATTGAAGGCTGGGAGAGTTCTTGATTATAGAAAGCAGGAGAAGCACAGGAGAAGTTTTGGAGGTGGGAATGAAAGTTGCTTATCACAGAGGAGGCATGGGAGGATGAGGAAAAATTATTAACTCAGTTTTGGATATGTTCAGCTTTAAATGACCCTAGGACGTCCAAAGAGAGATGTTGGACAGATAGATTTAAGTTATTGTATGTATAAGATGGTAGTGGGTATTAAGGGACCTTAACTGAAATTGGGCTCCTCTACGCCCTCTTTCAGTTAAGGTCCCTTAATACCCACTTTGAACGTATAAAAAATATAGACACTGAAGGAACATTCAGAAAGGTAGGAGGTGAACCAGGGGGTACAATACCCCAAAGGGAAGGGAGTGTGCAGGAGAAAAGGGTGGTTGACTGTTTAAAAAATGGTGGAAAGGCCGAGGAGGACTAGTATGGAGAATTTACACAGGGCTGCTGATATGATGATGTAAGACGACATCTTATGGCTGTTTACATGTGAGCTGTGTGCCAATGTCCTAAAGTAACCTTAATTGTGTTACAATAGAGACCTTATTTCTTTTTCTTTTTTTTTTAAATTCTTTATTTTTGCGTGGTTAAACAGAATGGGCAAACAATACATTGACAAAAGGAACAGGCGGTCAGGAGAACCAACGTCCAACAGAAACCACAATTTTAGAATAAACAACGAAAATAATCAAAAATAGAACATTAGTAATCAAGTATCAAATTTGGGGGGGGAGGGGAAGGAGGAAGAGGGGGATAGGGGGAGGGGAAACCACGATATAATCCAATCACGGTACATATCCTGGAAATAGTGAGATCAGAAAAAAGAAAGGGAGGGAGGGCAAGGGAGAGACGAGAGAAGATAAGAAGGAGAAAAAGAAAAGGAGAGAAGAAGAGAAAAGAGAAGAAAAGGAGAGAGGCGATGGAGGAGGAGCAGTAGGCAATGCCCATGGGTCTGCGGAAGGAGCTAGGAACAAGAGGGGGGAGACGGCGATCTACGTTCAGCAGCGAGCCAGGGGGCCCAAACCTGCTCAAAAACGTGACCCCAGTCGTGGAGATAAATATGTAATCTTCTCCATTGATGCAATATGCCAAATTTTGGTTTTAAGAGACGGGAGAGAGGGTGGAGAGGGGTTCTTCCAATTAAGAGCTATCAGCGATTTTGCCGCAGTTAGAATATGTGTGGCCAGTTTTTGGGAGAATTTATTAAGCATCGGGGGAGGGTAACACAGCAAAAAGATCCAGGGATATTTCAGCACGGGGGAATCCAGAAGAGAGTTAAGGAGGGAGTGGACTAGATTCCAAAAGGAAACGATGGACGGGCAGGTCCACCCTATGTGTAGCATAGTGCCTCTAGATCCGCAGTTACTCCAGCAACTAGGGGAGGAAGACGGAAAGAGTTTAAGTCTGTCAGGGGTGTAGTACCAACGGTAGTAAATTTTGTAAGCCGTCTCCTTGAAAGCAGTAGCAGTAGCAATAGAGCATTTAGCAATCCCCAGTCTCATGTCCTCCCAGTCTTCGCTCTCCGGAGGGGGCCCAAGATCACGCTCCCATGTGAGTTCGTGGGGCCAGGAGGAGGGAAGGGAAGAATCTAGCAAAAGGGAGTAAAGTTGGGAGATTAAGCCTTTGGAGAGGTGAGAGTTAATGCATAAACTTTCAAAGGGAGTGAGGACTCGGAGCAAAGCGGAGGAGGGCAGAGAACCTAAGAAGTCCCGGATTTGTAGGAATTGAAAGGGATTAAGGGAGTACGAGGGGGTCTTCTGTTGGAGGTCAGGTAGGGACAACCATTGACCCCGATCGACAAAATTAGTTGGGAATTTGAAGCCCAGCGTTATCCATGTACGGAATCTCGTAATCGAGAATCCAGGAGGAAACATAGGGTTCTGCCAGATAGGGGTCAAGGGTGAGGGGGTAGTGGTAAGACCCATCTTCAGAGATTGGGAATCCCAAATTTTAAGATTAAAGTTAATAATGGGGAGGAGTTTGGAGGTTGGGGGTCGGGAGGTGGAGGGCAGACCCCATAAGGGGGTCATGTCCGATAGAGTTTGATATCAGGAAGATCTCTACCGCCAGCGGAGGTTGGCCGTTTCAGGGTATTGGCAGCAATGCGGGGGGGGGGGGGGGTCTGTGGTTCCAGATAAAACGCACGAGGGCTCGCTGGGTAGCACGAAGAAAGGAGGCCGGGGCTGCCACTGGGAGGGTCTGGAAAAGGTAGAGCCATTTGGGGACTATGTTCATTTTAACCGCTATGATCCTCCCCAGCCGCGAAATGAAAAGACTGTTCCAGGACGTCAGGTCAGCGAGTGTTTTGGTGAGGAGGGGTGGAAAGTTTTCCCGGAAGAGAGAATCGTAGCGGGAGGTCAAGTAAATCCCCAAATATTTGATCTTTGTAGGCTGCCATTTAAAATTGAAGTTGGCGCGAAGGGATTCAGCCTCTCGGTGGGGGACATGAAGCAGCATAGCCTCGGACTTGGAATAATTGATCTTGTAGCCTGATATAAGGCTATAAGAATGCAGGACTGAGAATAAATTTGGGAGTGAGATAAGGGGCTGGGTCAGGGAAAGTAGAATGTCGTCAGCGAACAGGGAGATTTTAGGATCGGTACGGCCTACTTGTATACCATGTATATCTGGGTGAGCTCTAATTTGAGAGGCGAGGGGCTCAATAATGAGGGCGAATATTAACGGTGAGAGAGGCATCCCTGATGTGTACCATTTGATATGCGGACCGGAGCAGACGGGACGCCATTGATTAAGACTGTGGCGGAGGGGGTGGAGTATAGTGCCAGAACACCAGTGAGAAAGCCACCAGACAAGCCATAGGCCTCCAGGGCGGCTCTCAGAAAACTCCAGGAGATCCGGTCGAAAGCTTTTTCAGCATCTAAGGAGAGCATGATAGCGGGGGATCCCCTGGAGTTCGAGATGTGTATAAGATCAATAGCACGTCTGGTGTTATCCCTCGCCTGGCGGCCCGGGATAAACCCCACTTGGTCGTAGTGGACAAAGGAAGGGAGATATGGGTTAAGGCGATTGGCAAGGATTTTAGCGAAGATTTTCAGGTCCAGGTTCAGGAGAGATATAGGTCGATAGCTAGCGCAGTTAAGGGTGTCCTTGCCTTCCTTAGGGATCACCACAATTCTAGCCTCTAACATCTCAGGAGGAAAGGAGTTGCCATGGATAATCCTATTAAACAGGGACTGAAAGTGGGGGGAGAGAAGATCGGAAAATTTTTGGTAACATAGGGCTGTGAACCCATCCGGGCCAGGGGATTTACCAATCTTTTGCATGAGTATAGTCTGGGCAATTTCTTCCACCGAGATCTCACTGTTAAGATGGTCCATGGCGTCCTGAGGCAATCTAGGCAAGTTAGAAGCTGAAAGAAAGTGAGAGACTAGGTCAGAGTGGGACGGAGAGGAAGAACCAGGTGAGGGGGATGGCAGGTTGTACAAGTCAGCGTAGTAGGATTGGAAGGCAGCCCTAATGGCGGCGGGGTCATGAACTAACTGATTGAGAGAGTCTCTAATCGAGACAATATTAGTTTTGGCTCTCGTGGAGCGGAGTCGTGCCGCCAGGATCTTGTCTGCCTTGTCTCCCTTCTCATAAAAAGACTGGCGAAGCCATTTGAGGCGTTTAGCCACCCGTCTGGAGAGAAGGAGATCAAGTTCCGCTTTGACAGTACGGAGTTCAGACAAGATAGCCCGGTCGGAGGACGCCTTGTGCTGGGTCTCGAGGGTGTGGAGTTTAATGGAGAGTTTGTTAAACTGGGTGAGGGACTGTTTTTTGGCTTTTGAGGCCAGGCTGATAATGTGCCAACGAAGAACTGCCTTATGTGCCAGCCAGAGAGTGGACCTAGAAATGTCAGGGGAGTCGTTCAGGGTAAAATAGTCGGAAATCTTGTCCCGAAGATGGGAACGTATCTCCGGGTTGTGAAGGAGAGAGTCGTTAAGACGCCATGCCATGGGGCGGGGGCGTGAGAGCAGGCCCGAGAGGTCACAAGAGATAGGGGCATGGTCAGACCAGATCAATGGGTGTATATGGGCAGCGTGGAGATACAGGGCAAGTTCATGGCTGAGCAGGACCATGTCAATGCGGGAGTAGGAATTATGAGGGGCAGAATAAAAGGTGTAGTCACGTGCAGAGGGATCTTTTATCCTCCAGGAGTCGTAGAGAAGCTGAGATCGCATGAGACGGAGGAGGGATCTAGAGCGGAGAGAGTCCAACGGGGAAGCAGAGGGCAGAGAGGGAGAGCGGTCTATCTTTGGATTTAAAACAGAGTTAAAATCCCCAGCAAGTATGAGGTCGCCTTGCCGGACTTGAGTAAGGAGAGTATCCAGTTTTGTAAAGAATAGTTCCTGTCGTTGGTTAGGGGCATAGATGTTAGCTAAGGTGCATAGTTTGTTGTTAAGTTTCCCCACCAAAACAAGAAACCGGCCATCCTTATCGGCATGGGAATCTAGAAGCTCAAAGGTGAGGTGACGGGCAAATAAGATTGCGACCCCCCCGTTTTTTGGCTGAATGATCACAGGCATGGAAAGAATCAGGGTACGGTTTACATTGTAGCGTAGGGTGGGAGTTATGTAGGAAATGAGTATCCTGGAGAAAGACCAGGTCGCCTTTATGGAGCTTAAGGGAAGCAAAGAGCTTACCTCTCTTTTGAGGGCTATTCAGGCCCTTCACATTAAAAGAGAGTACCCGGAGACCCATGGGCAAACAGCAAAGAGGTAGGCAGAATAGAAAGAGTGTAGAGCACTGAAAGTAGAGTAAGGAGGAAGAGAAATAGAGGAGAAGGATACAAAGCGAGAGATAACGTGGTCAGAAAGGAGGGGGGAAGGAAAGGAAACCGGGAGGGAGGGGAGGGTAGTTGGTCATCCAGCAGTAGGGGCCACGACCGGTGGTGCTGACAGGGGGAAGGGGTACTAGGTGTCGGGAAGGCACCTAGGTCAGCAAGAGGGCTCAAAGCCCTAAGGGGGTGCAGCATGGCATCCAGATGATGCATCACAAACTACGTAGCAATAGGTAGGAAGCAGACCACCCCTGGAGAGACCTGAGGGAAAAAGCTGGAGAGAAAGCAGGAACAAAGGACAGATGGAGCGCCAGCTCCAGAAAGAAAGGGAAAAGCAGGGCATAGAAGAAACAAATTATCACATTTAACATTTTAACAAGGGGTAACAACAGAACAGTCAAAAACCGACTAAGGGGTCGGGAAATCAGGATGTGGAAGATCTAAAGTTAAACAGCTCCACGGCCAGGGGAGTACGACCGGGAAAGGTCGACACAAATATAAAGAGAAGGCATCAAATCAGAGAGCTAGAAGTCCATCAGGGAACTGGAGGTGGAGCCGGAGAGGCCGTAGAAGCTGGGACCGTGAACCACTCCGAATGGGGAGGCGGAGGTGGGTTCTGCTGTGTCCGCGGCGGCAGGCGTGGGACAGAAAGATCCTGGTCAGCGGTGTGGGTACCCAGCTTGAAGAGGAGCGTTTGAGCCTCGGGTAGGTTTCTGGCCGTGAGCAGCTTCCCTTGATGCCAAACCAGGATACAGAAAGGGAAACCCCAGCGGTACTTAACATTATGTTGGGAGAACAGGGAAGTGATGGGCTTAAAGTCCGTACGTTTGGCCACAGTGAGCGTGGATAAGTCCTGGAAGATCTGCAGGGAGACATTCTGGAAAGTCACAGACCCCAGTCGCCGGGCTTCTCTCATAACGGCCTCTATCGCAGTGAAGTAGTGTAGTCGGAGAATGACATCTCTGGGCTGGGAAGAGTCTTGGGAGCGAGGTCGGAGGGCTCGATGTGCTCGGTCCAGGAGAAGATGGTCTTCAGGGGTGTCAGGTGATAGGTGGGCAAAGAGGAGCTTAAGGTAAAGATCAAGATGGGCCGCTTCAACCTCCTCAGGAATACCCCGAATCCTCAGATTGTTTCTCCTCGCCCTATTGTCCTGGTCCTCATGCTCCTCCCGCAATTAAGCAACATCTTGGCGGAGTTGATGGAAGTCGGTCTCGACTGATTGTTGGAACGACACCACCTATTCTACTCGCCACTCAAGTTGATCAGTTCTGGAGCCAATGTCGGCAATATCGGACTTCAGGGAGTGGAGAGCCTGGACAGAGGTTTTAACATCCCGCACCTCCTTAAGGAGGGAGAGAAAGTCCCTGCAGGTAAGGGGTGTGAGATCGTCATCTTCAGGATCGGAGTCGGAGGGACCATGGGGGAGTTCAGGAGCATCGGGCCTGTTCTTGGCCGGGGTGCTCTATTTAGTAAGGAATGGTGTAAGGTCAGACCCCTGTGATTTTTTGCCACCCCTGGGCATCGTGAACATATGAGAAAGGGGGTGGACGGCAGGGTGGGAGATAGAGAAGGCGCTCCAGCAGTAAGGCTTAGGACCAGGGGGGGTAAGGCGGGGGTTCTAGAGAAGTATCATGACGTGGCCAGCCAAGCAGTGTGGGTGGGACAGGGCCGGGGAGCTTCGGCAGAGAGGAAGGTCCACGTGGTCCCGGAGGGGAGTCAGACAGACAGAGGCTGCAGGAGACGGGCCGGGGCACTCCGGAGATCCACCCCCATCCAGGATCTGCGGGGATGAGACCCGGATACGGACCAGCCAGTGACCAGGGCAGGATCAGGCAGCAGGGAAGGGGCATCCGGTCTCGGCAGCAGTAAAGGCCCTTACAGGGACCGGGAGAGGCAGGAGCCTTTAGGTTGGGCAGGAGTGTGCAGGGCCAGAGAGAGAGCTGGGGCCCTCAGGCAGGCTGTAATATGGGCTCCGGAGAACTGCAGCAGGGGGACCTCCAACGTGGAGGCAACAGTAGCACGGGGGGGGGGTCCGGTTAAAAGACCCAGCAGGGGCAGGTTATACAGTGCAGTCCCAGGGGAGACCAAGAGCCAGCCCCAGGACAAGGATGCAGGAGGGATGGGATTGCGCTCTCCTCGGCGTCCTAATCAGGGCTCCCGGCGGCAGCCGCCCGCAGGGAGTAAGCACAAGGCTGCAGTGGGGGGGGAATCACCGCTGGGCAAGGGGACAGCTCACCTCGGCAGGAGGAAGCACCACCCGGACCGCGTGTCTCTCGCGGCTCCCTCCGGCTCCCGAGGTTTAAGATCGCCGCCGCCGCAGGGACTCCAGACCTCCCGTGCCTGCGTTCGGCCGGTCTCTCAGGCCCCCCGCAGCACCGTCGATCACAGCGGCCCAAGGGAGGTGGTCCGGGCGCAGGCTTCAGAGCGTGGGTCCCCGGTAGGCGCTCCACGGGCAGGCACTTTGAGCGGCCGGTACCGCCGGTCCCAAATCGAGGCCCCGGCTTCCGGATGGTGGACAGGCCGCAATCCGCAGGAGCCAGTAAACCGGCTCCCCTATTCCGCGGCACTAGTCCACCTCGGAGATGGGTCCACACAGCTACAGGGGCCGAGTCTAGGAGGGTTACAAAGCACGAGGGGAGAGGAATGAAGGTATTATCTCCACAGCTATAGTGGAGCTCCCTGCTCGTGCTGCCACTCCGTTCAGCGTCCAGGCCACGCCCCCAGAGACCTTATTTCTGACACAATCTATGGTTACAGTAATAAATTATTTCATATATTGCTGTTAGAATGATTGTTGTAGTTTAGGATCTGCAAAAACACATTGGCAAAATCATAAGTTATGTGACAAATAGAATTTCTGAAGTTGTATTTGGGATGTACACAAAAACAGGCTATTGTGATCTCAGATGCTCCAGCCCTATTGGCGCACTTATGCATAGGGAAACAGTCGCAGAAACTTTTTACCTCTTCATTTTGAACTTTGTCCTGGATGGGCCTCAGTGTGTTACTGGCTGGATGGGCCTCAGTGTGTGCCGGCTTCCATCAGCTCTTGGACACTGATACATGTCCTGTGGTATAATATCCTGGATGGGCCACGATGCTGAAGTTTGGATGGGCCTTAGAGTGTGACTGGCTGGAGGGAACTCACTGTGTGACTGGCTGCTGGCAGCTCTGGGACACTGACACTTATCCTGTGGTGTATTGTCCTGGAAGGTCCTCAGTTTGTGACTGGCTGCCGGCTGCTCTGGGACATTGACACATGTCCTGTGGTGTAATGGTGATGTGCCTTGAACTTGGATCAATAATATTTTACAACACTAGTGACCTTTAAAATTTGTTTAATTGCAAAACACTGCACAGCCCAATATCTACCATATTGTATATGCGATATTATGGCCAATTAATGTGTATACATTGTTAGAATAAGAAAACGTTACTGTGCAGTCTCCAATATGGCTCCTCTGCCTGAACTCCGCTCTGCTATAAGCTCTTTTTCATGCCCAATAAACAGTGTAACAGTGAGTACGACTGTACCATCCCCACCACCCAAATGGTAACTTCCTGTCACTCACTATACAACTAAAATCTCGCTGCGACTGAACTCGCAAATCACTCGCTGCGCACTGCGCCTCAGACACATGTGCACTGAGAAAACATCAATCAATGGTGGTCATTCCGAGTTGTTCGCTCGGTGCCGTTTTTAGCAGAATAGCGATCTGGCTAAAAATGGGCGATTCTGCGCATGCGTATGGGCCGCAGGGCGCACGCGCTAAGTATTTTCACACAAAACTATGCAATTTTACACAGGTCCGAGCGACGCTTTTCAGTCGTTCTGCTGATCGGTGAGTGATTGACAGGAAGTGGGTGTTTCTGGCCGGAAACTGAGTGTTTTCCGGGAGTGTGCTAAAAAACGCAGGCGTGTCAGCCTAAAACGCAGGAGTGGCTGGAGAAACTGGGGAGTGGCTGGCCGAACGCAGAGCGTGTTTGTGACGTCAAACCAGGAACTAAACGGACTGAGGTGATCGCAATCTGGGGGTCATTCCGAGTTGTTCGCTCGTTATTTTTTTGTCGCAACGGAGCGAATAGTCGCTAATGCGCATGCGCAATGTCCGCAGTGCGACTGCGCCAAGTAAATTTGCTATGCAGTTAGGAATTTTACTCACGGCATTACGAGGTTTTTTCTTCGTTCTGGTGATCGTAATGTGATTGACAGGAAGTGGGTGTTTCTGGGCGGAAACTGGCCGTTTTATGGGTGTGTGCGAAAAAACGCTACCGTTTCTGGGAAAAACGCGGGAGTGGCTGGAGAAACGGAGGAGTGTCTGGGCGAACGCTGGGTGTGTTTGTGACGTCAAACCAGGAACGACAAGCACTGAACTGATCGCAGATGCCGAGTAAGTTTGGAGCTACTCAGAAACTGCTAAGAAGTGTCTATTCGCAATTCTGCTAATCTTTCGTTGGCAATTTTGATAAGCTAAGATTCACTCCCAGTAGGCGGCGGCTTAGCGTGTGCAAAGCTGCTAAAAGCAGCTTGCGAGCGAACACCTCGGAATGACCCCCACTGTGAGTAGGTCTGGAGCTACTCAGAAACTGCAGGGAAATATTTAGTAGCAGAACTGCTAATCTTTCGTTCTCAATTCTGCTAAGCTAAGATACACTCCCAGAGGGCGGCGGCCTAACGTGTGCAATGCTGCTAAAAGCAGCTAGCGAGCGATCAACTCGGAATGAGGGCCAATATGCATACAATGCCACTTTGCATCTGCACCTGAATGACCACCAGTAATAAATGCCATTTTTTTTTAAATAAAAGATTCTCTTTATTATTTTATCTGCTATTTCAGCACGAGGTTTCTTAATTGAGTCTACCATTTTTTGAAAGGTGCATCAATACACAGAAACAACAAATTCATACATTAGTTTTCTATTAAGTCCTAGAGAATACTGGGGTCCACATTAGTACCATGGGGTATAGACAGGTCCACTAGGAGCCATGGGCACTTTAAGAAATTGATAGTGTGGGCTGGCTCCTCCCTCTGTGCCCCTCCTACTAGACTCAGTTTAGAAAATGTGCCCGGAGGAGCCGGTCACGCTTGGGAAGCTCCTGAAGAGTTTTCTGCATTTATTTTCCTTTTTATTGTTTTCAGGCAGGTCTGGCTGGCACCACACTGCCTGCTTCGTGGGACTTGGGGAGGGGGGAAGAACGGCCCAACCTCCCTAGGGTTAATGATCCCGTTCCCCGCTGACAGGACACTGAGCTCCTGAGGGTCCTATTCGCAAGCCCCACCACGGCGAGCGTACAGACCCGCCGCCTCCCCTAACAGAGCCAGAAGTAAGAAGAGTGGTAAGTAGGTGGCCGGCGTCCCAGTTAGCGGGTCGCCAGCTGTAATGGTGGCATAAGAGGTAGGAGCGCAGCGCTGGAAAGCAGGCTGTGGCTCCAGGCTTCAAAGGCATACAGGGGGCTGTGTGCTCCGCTGTGAGGGGCGAGCGGAAGCCACAACATGCATATACCCACACCGGCAGCAATTCTACAGGGGTTTTAACCCACTGTAGAACAGAAATTACCTCAGATAGTATTAAAAAACCAAGAAGACCGCGCGCCATTAAGGGGGTGGGGCTTAACTATGAGTGGATCCAGTAGCTCACCAGCGCCATTTTCCCTCTGCAGCTATACACAGGCAGACTGGCAGGAAAGCGCAGCTCCTCCACAAGGACTCCAGAGCACCTCAGTGGTACCAGGGGGTCATAGCAAGGGGGGGAGGGGGAGCAAGATTTGGTATACTAAACCCTAGTACTCAGTTTGCGACACAGCTAAACTTGTACTTTAGCTATAGGGGCACTGTGTGGCTGGCTCCATTATACTCTGTGTCTGCCTAGAGGGCTCTGTGTGGGTTAACTGTGTTTTACCCTATTTTTGTGTGTGTGTGTGTGTGTGTGTGTGTGTGTGTGTGTGTGTGTGTGTGTATTCTTTCACATTTACTATGTCAAAGGAGTGTGTATCATACAAAGCAGAGTGTTTTTCTCAATCTGGGGGTTCACTGCCGTGTACACATTCTCAGGCTAGTGGATCTGAACCGTTATGGTTAGATTCATTAAAAGGGATGATTTCAAATATTTCGAATAAATTATCCCAAAATGAGAAGGAGACGCAATACTTAAGGCAATCTGTTGATGACCTGATGAACAGAGATTCAGTGGTCATTCCAGCGTCTCAGACCCCTACCATTTGTCCACAGAAGCGTACTCTGGCCCAAATCAGGCAGGCTGATACTGATGATGATGATGATGTATCAGACCCGGAGGAGGGTGAGGTGGACTCGGGAGGGGGGGATGCAGCTTTGTCACAGGGTATACAGGTCCTGATAGAAGCTATTAGAGATGTCCTGCACATCCCTGATAAGGTTTCACAGGAGGAATCTTATTTTAATGTGAAAAGGAAATCCTCAGCTACTTTCCCTACACCTAAGGAATTAAATTCCCTATTTGAAACAACTTTGGTAAATCCTGACAAGAAGTTTCAAGTCCCAAAGCGGTTACTCACATCCTTCCCGTATCCTCAGGATGACAGAAAAAAAATGGGAAAACTAACCGATAGTTGATGCATTGGTTCTAGGCTGTCACGTAAGATAGTTTTACCTGTCCCTGGGGCAGCTTCCTCGAAGGATGCTGCAGACTGCAAGATTGAGACCACTCTCAAATCTCTGTACACAGCTGCGGGGGTGGGCCAGAGACCCACTATAGCTTGTGTATGGATCTCTAGGGCCATTGCTAAATGGTCAGGTAATCTAATTGACGGGTTAGATTCCTTATCCAGGGGGGAGATAATTTTACTCCTACAGCATATACAGGATTCTGCTAACTTTATGGTGGAGGCCATAAAGGAAATTGGTTTACTCAATGCACACATTACTACCATGGCAGTGTCAGCACGCAGGGGCTTGTGGCTACGCCAGTGGACTGCGGACGCGGATTCCAGGAAAGGCGTGGAAAGCCTACTTATCACAGGTGAAGCCCTTTTTGGAGATGAACTGGATACGTGGATATCCAAGGCTACGGCGGGTAAGTCTACATACCTTCCTTCTGCAGCAACCCCAGCTAGGAAAACCTACACAGCTCCAACTCTGCAGTCCTTTCGTACAGCGAAGTTTAAAAACCAAACCAAAGGTTCTTCTACAGCCTTCAAACGCAATAGAGGTAAACCCAGTAAACCAGCAACTGACGCACAGGAACAGAACCCTGGTTCTGCTTCCTCTAAGCCTTCAGCATGATGGTGGACCACACTGCCTGGAAGACAGGCAGGTGGGAGCCCGTTTGAGATTCTTCAGTCACATATGGGCAACGTCATGCCAGGATCCCTGGGTCAAAGATCTTATAGCCCAGGGCTATAGACTGGAGTTTCAGGAACTCCCACCTCACAGATTCTTCAAATCAGGCTTACCAGCTTCTCTAGAAGCAAGTATGACTTTACAGGAAGCAATTCAGAAACTGGTATGGACTCGGGTCATTGTTCCAGTTCCACTTCAGCTGCAAAATCAGGGTTATTACTACAACCTGTTTGTAGTTCCGAAACCGGACTGTTCGGTAAGGCCCGTTTTAAATCTCGCTTAACCCATACTTACGGGTGTTCAAGTTCAAGATGGAGTCTCTGAGAGCGGTGATCTCAGGTCTGGAGGTGGGGAAATTCTTGGTGTCTCTGGATATCAAGGATGGTTACCTTCATATTCCGAGTTGGCCTCCTCATCAGGCTTATCTAAGGTTTGCATTACAGGACTGTCACTACCAGTTCTAGGCCCTGCCATTTGGCCTCTCTACAGCACTGAGGGTGTTCACCAAGGTAATGGCGGAGATTATGTTTCTCCTCTGCAAATAATGAGTGAACATAATACCATACCTGGACAATCTGCTGCTAAAAGCACCATCCAGGGAGAGGCTGTTAGTCAACATTTCCCTCTCAACCCGACTACTCCAGGATCACGGGTAGATTTTGAACCTACCAAAATCTCATCTGGAACCAACACGGAGGCTTCCGTTCCTGGGGATGATATTGGATACGGAGGTGCAGAAGGTATTCCTTCCATTGGAAAAAGCAATGGTGATCCAGTCGATGGTGCGGGATGTTCTAAGACAAACCCGGACATTGGTGCATCTATGCATTCACCTTCTGGGAAAGATGGTAGCCGCTTACGAGGCGCTGCAGTATGGAAGGTTTCACGCAAGGACCTTCCAGCTGGTTCTGTTGGAAAAATGGTCCAGATCGCATCTTCCCATGCACCAGAGGATCCGTCTGTCGCCAAAAGCCAGGATTTCTCTTCTGTGGTGGCTTCAGACTTCTCACCTGATTGAGGGGCGAAGGTTCGGGATTCAAAATTGGATTCTGCAAACCACAGACGCAAGCCTCAGAGGTTGGGGAGCAGTCACCCAGGGGGAACAGTTCCAAGGAAAATGGTCAAGTCAGGAAGCCATTCTTCCAATCAACATTCTGGAACTAAGGGCCATATACAATGCCCTTCTACAGGCATCGCATCTTCTTCAAGCCATTCAGGTTCAGTCGGACAATGTGACGGCAGTAACGTACATAAACTGACAAGGCGGAACGAAGAGCTGGGCAGCAATGTCAGAGGTAACAAGGATTGTCCTCTGGGCAGAAAGACACACTGTGGTGTTGACCACGATCTTCATTCTGGGAGTAGACAACTGGGAAACAGACATCCTCAGCATACATGACCTCCACCCAGGAGAGTGGGGCCTTCACCCGGAGGTGTTCGAGTGCTTGAAACGTTGGTGGGGAATGCCACAAAACGACATGATGGCCTCTCGTCTCAACAAGAAGCTCCAACGGTTTTGTTCCAGGTCGAGGAACCCGCAAGCAGTGGCGGTGGACGCTCTGGATGACTCCATGGGTCTACCAGATGGTTTTCGTGTTTCCAAAACTCCCATTGATCCCAAAGATTCTCAAAAGATTAAAAAGGTTCAAGCAATTCTCATTGCTCCGGACTGGCCAAGAATGGCCTGGTATGCGGATCTACTGGAGATGCTCCTAGAGGAACAGAGCACAAGTAGACACTCGCTTAGGTTAGAGGGAGGAGATTCCGCACATTGCGGCGTAAAGGTTTTTTCACAGTAAGGACAATACGTGTTTGGAATTTCCTGCCTGAGGGAGTTGTAATGGCGGACTCAGTCAACACCTTTAAGAATGGGTTAGATAAATTCCTAATGGATAAGGATATCCAGGGTTATGATGCATAGTCACGCACTATAGTTACTATAAAAAGAGGAATAAAACACAACGGCTGACATCAGCATCAGACAAAATTTAGACCAAAATAATCCTGCATAGGAGACCACAAATAGGTTGAACTCGATGGACAAATTGTCTTTTTCAACCTTTGATACTATATTACTATGTTACTATGTAGGACCAGTCTTCGCGAGGATCTTCTCCAATAGGGGCCGTTCGTCTATCAAGACTTATCACGGCTATGTTTGACAGCATGGAGGCGGAGCGTCAAATTTTAGCCCGGAAAGGGATCCCGGATAGGGTTATTCCAAGCCAGAAAGGGGGTAACGTCTAAACATTACCACCATATTTGGAAAAAATATGTCTTTTGGTGTGAGTACAGGAATTTCAACTGGGACGTTTTCTCCTTTTTCTGCAGTCAGGTGTGGATGTGGGCCTACGTTTGGGCTTCATAAAAGTCCAGATTTCGGCCTTATCCATTTTCTTCCAGAAACAATTGACTTCTCTCTCTGAGGTTCAGACATTTTTGAAGGGGGTTCTGCACATCCAACCGCCCTTTGTGCCTCCTACTGCACCTTGGGATCTCAACATGGTGTTGCAGTTCCTGCAATCGGAATGGTTTGAGCCTTTACAGGACGTTGACATCAAGTTTCTTACATTGTAGGCCATCATGCTGTTGGCCTTGGTTTCTGCGAGGCGTGTGTTGGAGTTTGGGGCAGTGTCTCACAAAAGCCCATATTTTATTTTTCATGAAGATAGGGCTGAACTCAGAACTCGTCAGCAATTTCGTCTAAAGGTGGTTTCGGCGTTTCATATCAACCAACCTATTGTGGTTCCGGTGGTTATCGACACCTCTGCTACTTCAAAGTCCTTGGATGTTGTAAGGGCTTTGAAGATCTATGTGAAGCGAACAGCTCGTCACAGAAAATCTGACTCGCTGTTTGTTCTCTATGAATCCAATAAAATTGGGTGTCCTGCTTCAAAGCAGACAATTGCATGCTGGATCAGGCTTACTATCCAGCATGCTTATTCCACGGCAGGTTTGGCGTGTCCAAAATCTGTACAGGCCCACTCTACTAGATAGGTGGTTCCTGGGCGGCTGCCCAGGGTGTCTCGGCTTTACAGCTCTGCCGAGCAGCTACTTGGTCAGGTTTGAACACGTTTGCTAAGTTCTACAAGTTCGATACTTTGGCTTCTGAGCACCTTCAGTTTGGTAAATCAGTTCTGCAGGAACCTCAGCACTCTCCCACCCGGTTTGGGAGCTTTGGTACATCCCCATGGTACTAATGTGGACCCCAGTATCCTCTAGGACATAAGAGAAAATAGGATTTTAATTACCTACCAGTAAATCCTTTTCTCGTAGTCCGTAGAGGATACTGGGCGCCCGCCCAGTGCTTCATTTCTTCCTGCACTGTTACTTGGTTAAGTATTGCTGGTTCAGCAGTTGCTGTTCCTGGTTTAAAGTTTGGTTAGCTTGGCTTACCTCTAGTTTGTGTGTGCTGGTTTGGAATCTCACCACTATCCTTTTATATCCTTCTCTCAAAGCATGTCCGTCTCCTCGGGCACAGTTTCCTAGACTGAGTCTGGTAAGAGGGGCATAGAGGGAGGAGCCAGCCCACACAATCAATTTCTTTAAGTGCCCATGGCTCCTAGTGGACCCGTCTATACCCCATGGTACTAATGTGGACCCCAGTATCCTCTACGGACTACAGAAAAGGATTTACCGGTAGGTAATTAAAATCCTATTATCTTACTCATTGAAACAGGTGCCACAAGGACAGCAGGCAGAGCCCACACATCCAAGCTCTGGCAAGCAAACAAATGGTAAGTCAGAGCTAACCTGTACAAAATTAAGGACTTACCCTTCTCATCAATGTAAATGCTGAGTCCGTGAGGGTTAAATGTAGAAATGTCAAACCCTTTGCTGATACTCAGTGGAGTCGGATGCAGCTCTTCGTCATTCAGATCTACCAGTAATATTTCTGCGGGTCTGTCAGGTGCAAAGCTCTTCACACTAGGATGTTTCATTCCCTTTAAAGATACATAAATACACCTATAAATGGCCAGCAGATATCTGGACAGAGGAGGAAATGTACTAATTGTATCACTTGAGAGATGAATGCAGAATATGTCAGGAGCTACAGTACATCCCACTGAAGGAGACCTGGGGATCCGACATTATCAGTGGTGGATTTTACCTATGGGATGCAGGACAGCAGCCCCCCAGGTAAAATCTGCCACCCAGCTCAGTGAGCCAGATGCTGTCTGTGACTGCACTGGCTTCACTGTGACTGGCAGTGACTTCCTATTGGAAGTCTTATCTGTCAGTCACAGACACACAAGGCCATCCGATTGGGAGGTGTTTCCTTCCTCTGGGACTGTCAGATCAGCCTGTGATAAGCAGAGAGCTGGCTATAGGAAGCCACTCCCTGCCTTTGGTGCAGCTCAATCTGATCTGGTTTCCATGGACTGCAACCAATGCAGTCCATAGCAGCCTGGGGTTTGCGCATGCACAGTTGCACCACCGCATCTGCGCATGCACCTGCCGGAACCATTGTGCAGCTGCAGGGACCCAGGGCTGGCTGTCTCCTCTCCACTGCTCAGCACAAGGGTAGCGACAGTCCTCCTAAACGGGAGGAAGGAGCCGCACAAGATAATAGAGGTACAAAAAAACAGACAGCTAGGGATGAGTTCTGGGGCAAGGAGTAGGAATTGGAGAGTTGTGGGGGTGGGGGTGGGAGAAGAGCTCTCAATGATCCTCTATATACATGAGCACAGAGTATAAGGCTCGCTAAAAGGGACAGTAAAACTTTAGAAGCGCTTGAGGCATGTATATTGCTAGGGGCAGAAAAAGAGATGAGACACCTATCTAAGAGTATACATAATAAAAAGACCTCAACCATCCACATAATTTATGGGAGTAAAATGTATTATTAATTATTACATGAGTGGGTGGGTCTCTATTTGTCAGCAGCTTTGACAAACCGCTCTTTTGAAATGATAATCAGCAAGTTGTATTGTACTTTGTGGATCTGTTCAGAGAAACACAGGTGGATATATTTGATTGCTGGGATGTTTGTTATTCCACCAGTCCTGGAGATCTATAAAATATACACTGCTGGTATGGCGTAATGACAAGTTTGAGAATTACAGTACAAGAAAACAGTAGATGCACAATAGAATATTAATACGGCAAAGAGAACAGGGAACTGAAAATGTTTGCGCTCCAGAGATTTGCAGAATGCTATAGGAACTTAGGGAATAGATTTTCTTTTCTCTTAGCACAGGAAGGAACATTGCACACTACTTCATTTCACTGCTCCGATGTTCTCATAAATGACTCCAGTAAGAACAAAACAGGTAAAAAATTACATTTATAGACTAATTTAGCAATTTTGATATTCTAATGTCCTGACTGACATTAACTAACTTCCCAAAAGTAGTAACATGTCAGAAAGAAATACAACAGCAATTGAAAGGATATTTATCTTTATTGAAGCAGGTTGGTAGTTCCAAATAAAAGATTTAAGCAGAATGTGTTGGGGACTCTAGTGGCTGAGTGTTGGACCCCATTGCTGAACCGTGCCAATTTGTTTGTAAATTTACACTCCAGGGCAGAATAGTCTCAGTATAACCTTGAAATGCTGCAAATTAGTCTCCATAATAGCAAAAATCAGCTATGCAAGTATTCTCATTCAAAAAAGACCCAACCAAAAAATAAAAAATATTAATAATAATAATAATATTTAAAAATATATATATATAATCCCAGTCTGCCAGTTTTACAGCTTTATTAATGATTCAAAGAAAGGGATTTATATAAAGGTCATTATAACCTGGAGTTTATGTCAATAGAGGAACACAAATGTCCTTTGATATAAATGTAAAGTGATGTTTACTGTAACCGTACTGTTGTGTGTGCATGTGAATAGAATAATTTCTTATTCAATAATGCGGCTATTTGAGCATTGTAATTACAGCTAATCTAATAGTATTTTGTGAGTTAGTTTCCTGTTTGGTGGAAGTTGCAGTAAGACTAGAAATGGATTCACAACCAATATGAGACGATTACTCCTAGTAACCTCCCTGAATAACGCTTAAATAGTTTCTAGTAGTAATTTTATTAGTAACTGTGAATAATTCGGATTTAGGGGGTCATTCCGAGTTGATAGCTAGCTAAAAATGTTTGCTGCGCAGCGTTTACATGAAAAAGCAGCACTTCTGTGCATGCGTATGCGGCACAATGCGCACGCGCGATGAACTTTCACAACGGGCTAAGTAATTTTACACAAGGTCTAGCAATGCTTTTCAGTCACAATGGCAGCCGCAGAATGATTGACAGGAAAGGGGCGTTTCTGGGTGTCAACTGACAGTTTTCAGGGAGTGTTTGAAAAAATGCAGGCGTGCCAGGAAAAACGCAGGCGTGTCTGGGAGAACGCAGGCATGGCTGGCCGAACGCAGGGCGTGTTTGTGACGTCAAATCCGGAACTGAACAGTTTGAAGTGATCGCAAGCTAGGAGTAGGTTTGGAGCTACTCTGAAACTGCACATTTTTTTTTTTAGTCACTCTGCGATCCTTTCGGTCGCACTTCTGCTAAGCTTAAATACACTCCCAGAGGGCGGCGGCTTAGCGTTTGCACAGCTGCTAAAAACAGCGATCAACTCGGAATGACCCCCTTAGTGCTACACCAGTCTCCCATTCCCTGAGACACTGGCATCGTGCTTTGTAATGTGTGTATAGATATTTATCAAGAAAAAATGTGTACTTACAGAGCTGATGAAGGCCAGTCCGTTAGGGCTAATTTCTATGTCTTCTGACCCAAACTCTGCAAAATAATTAGTATAAACCATCAGAGATTTAACACAACTGGATATTCCTGAACTGAAGTAGTCTTTGATATTAGTGGTTCAAATGGTGGGGGACACTAACTACGGTCGTCTAGTTAAACTCTAATACTGGGGGGGGGGGTTAAAATACATTTGTTCCAAACCACTTCTCTGCATATAATAGGTTCTCATACTTACAAGTATACACGATTTTCTGTACTTATTGACTGTATACCTTGCTTTTGCAAAAAGTTTAGGGATAGGATGTCCCCAAGCCTGGTACTTTATCCTGGACAGTAAAAGGGCCAACAGACAGTATAGTCTACTATCACAGTAGAAGATGCATAGGCTAATGAGCAGTGTGGGGGATTACTTAGACATACCTATTCCTTTCAGTAGCTGGCACTTGATAAGCTCTATAGGTTCTGCCACACTGAATGGTTTAGTTCGATGACTGCAAAAATTAGATAAAAGTGAATTAGCACATACAGTAATACACACAGACTCAACACGTTTCCAGCATGTGCAGTAAATTAGTAGTTATCTGCTACTTATATGTCTTTAAAACTCCCCTCCCCTGCCAATATCCAATTAGTGAGATTGTGAACAGTTGGGGAATTGTAGCAGGAAGATCAAATTTATTATATAATAAATAATATAAATAATATATTTAATGTAAATAATGGAGTACTGAGGTTAGACATACTTTGATTGTAAACATAGGATAATGTATCCCTTATTGTAAATAATTCTGGATACTAATATGGTTATAGAATTAAAAATAAAAAAAAGATAATTATTCCCAATACAGTAAAAAAAAAAAAAAAATGTTTTATAGTAAGTGGCATAGAAAACATGAAGAGGTGTATATATGTGGACTCTGTGTAAAATATATCCATAGGCAGTGTCGGACTGAGGCATGTAGGGCCAGGGCCGGTGCAAGGTTTCTCAACACCCTAGGCAAATCTTCAGAGCACCCTGCCCCCCTTCCCCCCAATATCCAGCCTCTCCGGTGAAAAAGTGTGGAGGTTCCACAGCCACCGCTTGATAAATGTGAGTTAGTGCAGCACTAAAGAATATTTTCCTCACATAGGATATTCAATAAGCTCCAAAGAAATATCGGGTACGAAAAACTAAAGTTTTTCATGATTGTTTACAGATGTTTCTCTGATATTTTTTTGGGGGGTATCCAATTAGGTCACACGAAAAAAAAATTCTACTGAAAACACACAGGTTCAGTGAAACCTGTGTGTTTTCGCTAGAAACAGACCCGTTTTTGGATGAAAACTGGGCTGTTTTGTGGGATTCGGTTTCGCCTGCCTAAGGAGGCAGGTGAAACAAAATCCCTGATAAGCCGCGGCTCATGACGGCTTATTGGGGCTAACTGAATAGCTCCCGGCGACACAATTGAATACTAGTTATAGAATTTAACAGCAGATAAGAACCATATACCCCATCCAATCTGCTATTTAGGGTTAGGGGCTAGAGTATTAGGGTTAGGTTAGAGGTTTAGGATCAGGGTATTAGGGTTAGTTTGGGGGATTGGGTTAGGGTATTAGGGATAGGATATTAGGGCTGGTTTGTCAGTTTTGGTTAAGGTATTACGGTTAAGGGTTATGATTAGGGAGAGGTTTGGAGATATATATAGTCTATTGTCGTAATGCCCAGGTGCCATCCGTATAAAGGCGTAACAGACAGTGGCACTCAGGGTATTGTGTTGTAGAAAAATTATATTCAAACAAGTTGCATCAAATCGCCAATGTTTCGGGGTTCATATCCCCTTTGTCGAGGTGTGTGGGCACCCTGAGTGCTGCTACACCTATATATATATATATATATATATATATACATACACACAAATTTAGGAGAGCATCATCAGGGGTGGTTGTTCCCTGAAAAGAAGGAGGTTGGATCAATTGTGTAAAATCAAGTCCATGTTAGACATACCAGGATCACAGGGTTTTGACAAAAATGTATTACTGTTATTTCAATATGTTGCATGGATTAGGGATTACCGTTCCAGTTTTTATTTAATCTTCATGGAATAGCAGTGTGTTGTTGCTGGAAAGCAGATATTTCAGCGTGTGAGTAATGTAATGTACTGTAGACGTTGTTCTTACCAGGGAGACAGCGTGACATTGCCACTCACCAGTGCTAGTGCTCTGGCAGGCTTGCTGTGTGAGTCAGATCTGGCTAGGGTTGCTGTGGTGGCCAGATTGTTGACATGGTGGCGCCGACGGCACAGTGAGGGGAAGCAGCGAACTCCCAGGTCACCAGAATGAGCCCATACAGCATCCCGGGTGAAGGTGCCGCCCACCACCTCCTCCTCCAGCAGCTACGTAGATGACTTGTGGATCAGGCATGGGGAGCGGATCTTCTCGCCAGTCACCGGGGCGGGCAAAAGAGCAGTGCAGGATGGGGAGGCGGGGACAGGCTATGGACACACTGCCCTGCTCCGGCTCGCCAGATCCGACACCAGGTGATCGGAGCAGGCACCTCACAACCCAGGGAGCGGGCGCCTCACATCCAACACCGCTGCGCATATCCTGTAACATCCTTCATTTTTTTGTTCCATTCTGCACCGCCCTGTAAGTGCCGGCGCCCATAGGCAACTGCCTAAAGCTGCCTAGTGGTGACGCCGGCCCTGTGTAGGGCCCACCGGGGGAATGCAGTGGTAGGGGCCCATGTTTAAGGGTGTGGCCAGTCTGCAGAGGCGGTGTGGCCTGTCACCTCATTGGTTTGACTAACCATTAGAGAGTAGACCGTCTGGGCCCCTTCATAAATATATACAGTAAATTAATCTGCTGCATGCATGATAAATACCAGATTAATAACAACAATGCACTGTAGAAAATGCACCATAGTCCTGTATAACATAACATATGTATAATGTATAATTCAAGCGCACAGTCTGGAACCTGATTCTTAAAACAAAGGTGGGCCCCCAGGCAGTAGGGCCCAGCGTGCGTTGGTTTCACCTGTACCCCTGTGGGCCAGTCCAAGCCTGTCCATAGGTGAAGCTTGAAGACATGGTAACTGGACAAGTGTATGCTATGGCACCCCCTCCCGGGTAATAGTAATGACCCTTAATAGTAGCAGCATTTCTCAAACATTTTTCAACATGCCCCTTACACATCCTCCTTGCACATCTACAGACACCACCATGCACACCAACCTGCCTTCTTCCCATATTCACCCCTACACAACATGAACTCCCTGCACAACATCAGTCTGACCAGGATGTAGTTATGTGACCGGCGGTCTCCTGACTGGCAATACCGGCACCTACATCCCGCCCACTCACAAATCCTGACAGTCGGCATGCCGACTAACAGGGACTATTCCCACTTGTGGCTGTCCACGACACCCATAGAGTGGGAACAGAACCTGTGGCAAGCGAAGCTCACCACCGAGCCTGCAAGGGGTTTCGCTGCGCTCACCCCAGCCCTGCCGGGTATCTCGTTGCCAGGCTCCAGGCGTCGATATGGTGATCGGCGGTCTCAGGACCGCCGGTCATGCAGTACCAACCCGTCTGACTAGCCCTGCACACCAACATCCCCCCTTCACATATTCACTCTTATACAACATGCCCTCACTGCCCAATAGCTGTCTGACCACCCCCTGCACCAACATCCCCCCTTCACATATTCACTCCTATACAACATGCCCTCACTGCCCAATATCTGTCTGACCACCCCCTGCACCAACATCCCCCCTTCACATATTCACTCCTATACAACATGCCCTCAAAGCCCAATATCTGTCTGACCACCCTCTGCACACCAACATCCCCCCTTTACATATTCACCCCTACACAACATGCCCTCACTGCCCAATATCTGTCTGACTACCCTCTGCACACCAACATCCCCCCTTCACATATTCATTCCTGTACAACATGCCCTCACTGCCCAATATCTGTCTGACCACCCTCTGCACACCAACATCCCCCCTTCACATATTCACCCCTACACAACATGCCCTCACTGCCCAATATCTGTCTGGCCACCCCCTGCACCAACATCCCCCCTTCACATATTCACTCCTATACAACATGCCCTCACTGCCCAATATCTGTCTGACCACCCTCTGCACCAACATCCCCCCTTCACATATTCACTCCTATACAACATGCCCTCACTGCCCAATCTCTGTCTGACCACCCCCTGCACCAACATCCCCCCTTCACATATTCACTCCTACACAACTTGCCCTCACTGCCCAATATCTGTCTGACCACCCCCTGCACCAACATCCCCCCTTCACATATTCACTCCTATACAACATGCCCTCACTGCCCAATATCTGTCTGACCACCCCCTGCACCAACATCCCCCCTTCACATATTCACTCCTATACAACATGCCCTCACTGCCCAATATCTGTCTGACCACCCTCTGCACCAACATCCCCCCTTCACATATTCACTCCTATACAACATGCCCTCACTGCCCAATATCTGTCTGACCACCCCCTGCACACCAACATGACCCCCCCCCCCCCTGCACAGCATGGTTGAATCATACAGTGGGTGTGGCTGAGTCACGTTGGGGCGTCGATCTTGTTCCTGCTGATAATGTCGATATTATCTTAGACTGAAAAGCTATACTTCTAGATACATTATTACCGTGGAGCCGTTATGGCCGCTGGACTGACTGCACGTGCTACGCACTTTGTACGCTATTTGCGTACAGAGTCCCGCACGTGGTACGTACTTGGCGTACACACGCCGCGCTGAGTGTACAGAGTATGCTCAGCGTGCGCACACACAATGGATAACCTTTAAACCTTGTTAATGATACAATGTAATGATATGCTTACACTTTAAACCCTTAACAGCGAAGTACTGTAATGATGTAATACCTTTAAACCTCAAGTAGCGCTGGCGGTACAAAGTACCCGCAGTGCGTACACCTTATCAATGCTTATACACCTTATACAGATAAACCTACTTTAAAACCCTTGCAGGAAAGTGAAAACACAACACTGATTTGTAGTTGCAACCACAGGGTTCTAAGGCCACAGTGGATTAATTCCAAAAGGTGAAACAATACAAATCATACACTACAGGCTAACAAGTAAATCTAAACAGAATAATGGCTACAGAGAATGTACATACTTGAGAATGTTCGCAAGCGCAACCCGGCCGGTCCTCCGCTGGTTATACAGATAGCGTTCAGAGTCTTCTGACCGGCCAGGCAACAATGGGCTTTTTATACACAACATGCATACACAATACAATGGTCACTGTAATCTCATTGTCCATTGGACACAGGGATGTGTTTTTACATTACAGAAGAGGTCATAGGTGGATTTGAATAGGTGGGCGATGTCTTTCCCCAACTGCTCTTGTGGGTGGTATCCTCTGGATTCCCGCCGCATACATAATAAACAGTAAATACAGTTAATGTTCATATTCTACTTTTGTACATAACTATACGCAGGAACAAGCGATCTTTCTCTAACCAACACCGGAATGTTACCCTCAAAATACCCTACAGCTGGATACTAGCCATCACCTTCCAACCTTTATCTGACCCTTCCTATCATGCAAAGGCGAATCTCTCTGTCCAGGAACTGTTTAAACTATTAATACTCGCTGACATGGTCTAGGGGAGCTATATCTACAATGTACACTATTTGGGTTAAATATGTAATGTTCTAATAACCCTCTATGCGTTCACAAACTCTACCGTAAATGCGCATACCACGCGCTAAGGCGCATGGCCGTGAAAAGCTCCGTTACGCAAATTGCGGATATGTGCACGCATGGCAGACTGAGTGCACGCGCAGCGGGCATGTGCATGGGGTTAGTACAAGGCATATGCATTACAATATTTTTCGACTTTGACAGTCCACCCTTTGGCAGTCAACAATTACTGCCACTATCTAAACATTAAACAGAAAAATATACAATACAATCTCTATAAAATAATTGGATGGTAGGAGGAGAGGAGTAGGCGGGAAATGTATGACCTAGTGGGATAGTAAAAGCATGTATGTATGAAATCCATGTCTGAGGGGCATGTATCATTGTGCCGTACATGTTCTAGATAAGCTTCGAGGTATTGCAAAGTATACATTAAATCCTTCTCATCCCGTATTAAGGGTCTGTAAGTGGGCCAACAAACACTACCAAGCTCTTTTCGGCTTCTTGTTCCAACAAATGGGGTGCACATTTAGTTGATGATACTTGGATGGGGAACATATGTGAATGCTAATATATGGGTATTACCTATCGACTATGTGTGACACTACCTGAAGGTTGTAGAGATGAAGATAAGACACGTATCACAAATACATTCACATAACATTTGTGCAATCGTTCTTGGGTGTTGGTTGAAGTCTTGTCCGGATGGGTGTATCTTTGCCGTGAGTGTTAATCAAAGTCTTTAGAGTGTCCATCAAAGTCTTTTGAGTGTCCATCAAAGTCTTTTGAGTGTCCATCAAAGTCTTTTGAGTGTTCATCAAAGTCTTTAGAGTGTCCATCAAAGTCTTTTACGGATGGATGTATTTTTGCTTGAGGGAAAACAAAGGAGAAACGGGTGAAAGAAACGGATCGTGGAATCACGTCTTATCACAACATTGTCTCTATTGATGGGTCATAAATTAAATCAGTTGTTGTAACAATGCCCCCGCTCCTCAAACTCATCACTTTGGTTCTGCGCTTGCGCCGCGTTAAAATTCGAACACACCTAAATATCAAACCAATCATTATAACAACTCCCAGGATGCAAAGGAGGAACTTTCCTACACTCACGATAACATTTTGAGCCCATTCTCCTAAACCTGAGAACCAATTTCGTGGGTTCAACCATGAGACCCAGCCGGTCAGTTCATTACTCACAGCAGTAAGGGTAAGGTTGTGTCTCCTCCGGAACTCCCACTTCAATTGCAAGATATCGTCCATCTTTTGATCTATGACCTCGGTTGGGTCATCAGTGCTGTTTGTAATGTACGTGCAGCACTGTACACCATACTGAGTTGCCAAGGTGACACAGTACCCGCCTGTCACCGCTGTGATATAATTTAGAACCATCCTGTGCTGGATCAGTTCCGTTTTGTAAGCTTGCAATTCCCTCCCTGTATACCTGAAGGTGTCATCATACATCTCGGTGATATTATCTATCAGGTTCGCTAGCGCATGAATATACCTATAATGTATGATTCCTCTGGCGGTACGGGTGATATCTAACACGAGTAGGAATTGAATCCCGGTGGATTCGTGGATCAAATCAGAGGCTGCGTGCTCTGTCCTATCTATAAGGTGTCTCTTAACGATGTGTTCGTAGTGAGTGTGAGTGTAAGGAGCTTGAGCATTGCGGTGAACGTCTTTCATCTTATTATGGGTTATGGTCATTACTTCTGGCAACACTCTTCCAATGTAACACAATCCCTCTGAGTTTGGGGCAAGCCACTTATACGCCTTCCTCCCACATATGAAATATGCATCATCGGGGAGAACATATGGGACAGAATATGACATTACCATATTGCAAACCTTCCAAGTGAAAAATCCTATCCCTAACTCTCTCATCTGTTCAGTACACGTATCAGGCTGTATGATATGCGCACAGTATCCTGGTGATACTTCTCCAACCCGCATGGTCCTACTTCCTAGAGTATACCTGTACCAAAAATACCTTCCACCGTCGGCTATTTGGCGTATAAGTTCTGAGTCTACGGGCATTCTGTTGGCTCTGTGTGAAAATGCCATGGTTTGGTTATTCCATGTCACTTCCCAATTTCCCGGCTTTCGGGAATTGGAAATGTTGAAACATACTAAGGATCTATCCACATGATATTGGTGGAGCTTCAAACTAGGGGGCCTAGAAATATTAAATTTCTTGTCCACCGGTCTCCCACCCCTTAATTCAAGTACCTCATCTATTGTTAAAGTATACGGTACTAGTCCTGACTTGCTCTGACCTTGAGGTACTTGTGAGCACACCCAGCATTCTGTTTGGTTTAAAACCTTGCCCACTAATGAGTGATAATCACTCAATGGATGACGGTCCATGTTGATATTAAGGCTGTACTGACATCTCTGGATGCACCCGTCCTCAACTATATTTTCACAGTTTCTACAAATACAATTTTCCTCAGCTAATAACCCTTCACAGTGCCTCCTAGTTTCTTGACTACCAGATCGTTTTCTGATACTCGCCTTTGCTCGATGGATGTGTTGCTCTTGGAATTCTACAAATCCGTCCCTGTCATCAGAACCCATTCCAGATCCTTTCTCGACCTCTCTGGTACTCTCACCGAAATAGACTGCTCTGGTCAACAACAGGGTCAACAGGAAAACCCGGAATGCAGTCTCTTGGGGTAAGTCCATCTCGCTAAGGGAAGAGAAAAAGGAGCAAGGAAGGGGGGAAAGGAGGGTAATGGGAGATGGAGAAAATAATAAAAAGGAAAAAGAAATTTGATGCGACAACCGCCTCTGGTCTTGTAGTTCTCTGTGCTCAGGTGCTGTGACAACAGTCCTGCCTCTCAACCTTCCCGGAACAGGCACTCCAGTGATACGATTTCCTCTACACTCTGCTCTTTGTCACGGGCTTTCTCTGTGTCAGCGACCTTCTTACAGTGGGACGAGTGGACCCAAGTCTCTCTCTCGGCAACCTTCAATGCTGTCGTGCTGGTTAGTAAGACTTGGTACGGTCCTTCCCACTGGTCAATAAGGCAACCTGAGCGTAGAAAATTTCGAATCATTACATAATCCCCAGGTTCAATGTCATGACAATTATTGTTTGGTAGGTCAGGAATCACCAGCTTTAGATTGCTGTTTTGATTCCTCAACTGCTGGCTCATCTTAACCATATATTTTACAGTCATCTCATTATTGCATTTCAAATCATCCTGGGGGTCAATCATTACATGGGGTTGTCGACCAAAAAGAATCTCAAAGGGTGATAGGTTAAGGGGGGACCTGGGAGTGGTTCTGATGCTGTACAATACAAGTGGCAAAGCTTCTGGCCATAACAATCCAGTTTCAGCCATCACTTTGCTCAGCTTGTTCTTAATAGTGCTGTTTACTCTTTCCACTTTCGCACTCGCCTGTGGGCGGTACGGAGTATGCAGCTTACTATTAATTCCCATTAGTTTGCACATAACCTGAAAGACTTCACCTGTAAAATGGGTACCCCTATCGCTTTCAATTATCCTAGGGATACCATATCTGCACACAAATTCCTGCACGATTTTCTTTGCAGTAAACGTAGCAGTATTTGTGGCAGCGGGGAACGCTTCTACCCAATTTGAAAACACGTCAATACAAACTAACACATACTTTAAATTTCTGCAGGGTGGCAACTGTATGAAATCAATTTGTATTACCTGGAAAGGGCCGTCTGTTGGCAGGATATGGGATGGTTCTGTTGGTATTGACTTTCCAATATTCTTCCTCAAGCAGATAAGACATGTCATTGCTCTCTTACCCGCATGAGAAGAGAATCCTGGCGCACACCAGTAGGCTCTCACCAGCTTACACATACCTTCTTTGCCCAGATGAGTCAGACCGTGTGCCGCCTCAGCTAAGCTTGAAAGATATGCTCTGGGGGCTACTGGCTTACCCTGTCCATCTGTCCAGAGTCCTGAGGACTCCTGGATATATCCTTTTGACCTCCAGACTGCCTTTTCCTGTGGAGAGCACAAATTTTGCATTTCACTTAATTTTTGTGTGTTGACGGTATTGAATACCATCAATTGTGTGATGTCTGTCTGTATGGGGGTGCTGGCTGCTGATTTAGCAGCTTCGTCTGCCCGGCTGTTACCAAGTGACACTGGGTCTTGACTGTAAGTGTGTGCTTTGCATTTGATAACAGCCACTCTGTCAGGTTCCTGTATCGCTGTTAGAAGCCTTTTTATATGGGATGCATGCGCTACAGGTGTGCCAGCTGCCGTCATGAAATTTCTGAGGCGCCATAGGGCCCCGAAATCATGCACTACTCCAAAGGCATACCTAGAATCTGTATATATATTGGCTGACTTACCCTTAGCCAATTCACACGCTCTGGTTAGGGCGACCAGCTCAGCAACTTGTGCTGAGTGCGGTGGGCCCAGGGGTTCAGCTTCTATGATACCTTTGTCATCTACGACTGCGTATCCAGTACACAAGTCTCCCGAGTCCGTCTTTCTGTGGCAACTACCGTCAGTGTAAAAAGTAAAATCTACGACTTCCAGTGGGTTGTCACTAATGTCGGGTCTTGCAGTGAAAGTTTGGTTCAGATATTCCATACAATCATGTGTGTCAGTGTCTGTACTAAATCCTCCTTCACCATCACTCTCATCCTCCACCCTTTGTGCCTGTCCAGGCATACCCGGGAGGTAAGTTGCAAGATTTAGTGCGCTGCATCTCTTTATGGTGATGTTTACAGGTGCCATTAGTGCTAATTCCCACCTTGTAAACCGTGCTGATGAGACATGTCTGGTTTGGGCAGAGTTCAGTAAGGCTGATACTGCATGAGGTGTATGGATGGTCAGGTTGTGTCCCAACACTACATCTTCGCTTTTACTCACTAGCAATGCTATCGCTGCAACACTTCGCAAGCATGTGGGGAGAGACCATGCTACGGTGTCCAACTGTGCACTGTAGTAAGCTACCGGCCTGCTGGCATCACCATGTCTCTGGGTTAGGACACCTGCCGCACACCCAGCACTTTCCGTACCGTACAACTCAAAAGGTTTTCCATAATCTGGCATGCCTAATGCAGGTGCCTGTGATAGGCATTGTTTAAGTCTCTCAAATGCCAGTTTGGACTCATCTGTGTGAGAGATCCGATCTGGTTTGTTCGAGGAGACCATTTCCTGCAAAGGTAAAGCCAGTATGGAGAACCCTGGGATCCAGTTTCGGCAGTACCCACACATTCCAAGGAAAGTGCGGATCTGCTGCTGGGTTTGTGGCAGAGTCATGTCGCGAATCGCCTGTATTCTATCAGCGGTGAGGTGTCTCAGTCCTTGTGTCAAGCAATGTCCCAAATATTTCACCTTGGTCTGGCACAACTGTAACTTATCCTTTGAAACCTTGTATCCCGTATTAGAAAGGTGAAACAGAAGCTGTTTTGTGTCTTTCAAGGATGCTTCGAGTGAATCTGAACACAGCTGGTCATGTAGGTCATCTACATACTGTATTAATACTGATCCGCTCTCAGGTTGAAAGGATTGTAAACAGTCATGCAAAGCCTGGGAGAAAATACTTGGGCTGTCAATGAAACCTTGGGGTAGACGAGTCCAAGTGTACTGCACTCCTCTGTATGTAAATGCAAACAAATATTGGCTGTCAGGGTGCAGAGGGACCGAAAAGAAAGCGGAACAGAGGTCAATGACAGTGAAACATTTCGCAGTAGGGGGAATTTGCATGAGGATGACAGCTGGATTTGGCACTACGGGGAATTGGCTCTCAACTATCTTGTTTATCCCCCTTAGATCCTGCACTAGCCGGTAACCCCTCCCCCCACTCTTTTTCACAGGGAAGATGGGACTATTGGCAGTGCTGGATGTCCTAACTAGGATGCCCTGTCATAGCAAGCGCTCTATGACTGGGTACACTCCTAATTCCACCTCTGGCTTCAAAGGATACTGTGGGATTTGTGGAGCTATCCTACCATCTTTTACTTGCACAACTACAGGAGCTACATTTGCCATCAACCCAGTGTCTTGTCCATCTTTGGTCCAGAGGGATTCCGGTATCTGGGAGATCATTTCCTCTACCTTGGATGGACACCTGTATATAACAGCAGAGTGTGACATTAACCTTTGTGGGGTGTCTAACATATCCTGCACTTCCTGAACGTGATTCTCGGGTATATCTAAGAAGACACCCTCAGGAGTACAATATATGACACACCCCATCTTGCACAATAAATCTCTCCCAAGTAGATTAGTCGGAGCCGATGCAGCTAGCAAAAAGGAATGCTTGGTCTGCAAAGGCCCTATCGTAATCTCTGCTGGTCTACTTAAGGGATAATGTTGCACTACTCCTGTTACCCCCATTGCTGAAATTGTTTTACCCGTTGTTTTCATACCTACCGTTGAATTTAACACTGACCTGGCCGCCCCTGTATCTACAAGGAAAGGTAGTGATCTACCAGCTACATCAACTGTGACCTCAGGTTCACTACCAAGGCTAGCAATTAACTTCACTGGCTGCAAACTACAGGTGTGGCCTAACCCCTATTGTATGTTGTGACCCTCTCGCAGCGCGCTGGCAGCTACAATATGTGAGGGGGGTAGCTGAGAATTTCCAGAGGTCTGCCAGTCCTTCCTAGGTGGGTACCTTCTTGTTTCCCCTGCATGTGGCTCATAATTCCTCCTATGCGTTCCCTGATCCCAATTACGTGTGTTATGATGTGAGTCATGTTCTGGTCTAGGGAGTCGATATACATTACTTTTATAATTACAGTTCCGTGCGTAATGTCCTTCCCTCTGGCAATTATAACATTTTACTACATCCGACTTACCATCAGGGGCCTGGGGTTTTGGCTGATGTGCCTTCGTTGTCAGGGCTTTGATACTTACGGTCATCAGCTTATCCCCCTGTGACTCCCTGTGTTTAATGATTTTCCGATCATGTTCGATAGCGGACTCTCTTAATGCAGCCACCGAAATACCTCTCCAGTTAGGTTGAGTGATTTGTACCCTTGTTCTCAACATTTATTTCAAGCGTCCATTAATACGGACACAGCTACCTCTCTATGATGTAGATTTTCCTTAATGTCCTCGACCCCAGTGTATCTAGCCATTTCCTGCAGTGCTCGATGGAAATATTCAGAAGCAGCTTCACCTTCTTTTTGTCTTATAGAAAAGATTTTATTCCACTTGACAACAGTAAGGAAATATACTCCTAACTGCAGATTGATCTGTCGTACATTCTCCTGAGTGTATTCATCAGTGAGAGGTACCTCTGCGTCTAATTTACAATCAGCAATGAATTTCACAGGGTCAATATTGGAGGGCAAACATGCCCGTAGCACTGTCCGCCAATCTTTGTTTGTGGGTTCGGTGGCGTTACCTAGTTCTCTAATAAACCTCTGACATGTGGCTAGATCTTTTCTGGGATCGGGAAATTCAGACATAATTGTCCTCAATTCTGTCCGGGACCAGGGACAATGCATAGCAATGTTCCTGACGGGAGTGATTCCCTGAGCGTCAGTCTTTCCATTGGGGACTGCGATCACCCTGACAGGATTTAGTTCAATTACATCATTCTGGGTTGCTTCTACAATGTGAGGTGCAATTGTCTCTGCATAATGTACTGTACCGTACTTACCTGTGGACATGACCTCACCTGTCCCTTCGCTAGGGGCCTTTGCTACTGTTCTTACTGGTTGGGCCGTGCCCACTTGTGTGTCTTGTATGGTGGCTGCTAGAGAGAGTGCCGATATCGTGCTGGGCTCATCTTCTTGGTCGCAGTCCTGAGGGAAGTTTAAGATGGGATACAGCTTGCACGGGTTAGCATTAATACATTTATCAAGTTCACTCTTATCATATATTAGTATGCCATTCTCTGTAGCCACTTTCTCCCCTGTAATATACGGTGGTGGTGGTGCAGTTGCAATCCGTTTCCTGCTAGGGTTGGAACCAGCTGTGTGAGCTAGTTCCCTTTGCATATCACTCTCTCGTTGCCATAAATGTAAACAGTTTGAGTTTCTGATCCTTTCTTTTCGGGATTTTAACAGACATATCCTAATCCTTAAATTCTGCAACACTTCTGGATTAAAACTGCCTACCTTAGGGAATGGTTCCCTATCTTCCGCAGTCATAAGTTCCCATTCATTGCCTAAAACCTCTGCGTGTGAGCCATATTTCTCACACATTATGTACCTCGCCGACCCCTTGGGCCACGGAATATCAACCTGAACCCTGGTTGATCGTCCCTTACTTGAGCAACTGGGCCCCCATCTTTTGCAGGTATTACCTTCTCAGCAAATTCCTACAAAAAAACAAAATACTCAGTGGTTAGGCAACGGTGAAAGTTCTCCGAGTGCTCACACCCACTCACGCCCACGTTGGCCAATACACCTAAACACTGTCATCAGCGCCGGTCGTACCCAACCTCGGGCCCCTGTGTAACCTCTATTTACTGAGAGTGTGTGGGAGTGACTTACCCTTCCCAGTAAATATTGGTCGTTGGAGATTTCCTGAGTGACCAGCGAAACTCCCTTAATACAAAAAAATTGTTACACAAATCACGTTGCGTGTACTACACCTAGCGCCAATGATCCCGCGATTTTTACGCACAACTCGTAAAAGGGTATCGCGGTGGGCTAAGTATTGCACTCACGAACGCGCGTACAATCGCACAGCGTATAGGTAACTGTTACTTATCCGCTGTACGACCAATGGAATCGTTTTTCAGGCTGCAAAACCTCAGCCGGAGCGTATCTGAACGGGCCTATATGGGTACTACGCCAACCACCTGGGCTGCGCTCTCTACACAAAACCTTGCTGACCTTTTAGGCCGAGGTATTCAGAGCTTCGCTTGACTTTGTCAGCGGTTTTCTGACTTCGCTGACCTCTTGGTCTGCTGTTATACTAATTGCTCCTTTTTACCTTAATCAATGTTAACGTGAGCAAGTCACTCTCACGCCACCAAGTGTCCACTCACCTGGTGTTGTCTCCGACGGGATCCCGAATTCCCTGGGTCCACAAAACCTTTATTGTTTGCACACTCACGCTCGTTCACTCATATACACTTTGGTTTTTCTGTACAGAAAATTAACTTTCATTCAGGAAAACAGACCTAATTCCAGAGGTGATACAGTAAAAAAGGTATTTAAACTAAATATTGGACACTGATCAATTTGTGCTATTATCGCGTGGCTACCGTTTTGCGCCTAAACTAAAACAATGCTATTGTGTGCTTTGTATTTAGCGGTCGTACTTTTACGCACGTTGCGTGAACACGCCATGTGTGTATGCCTTTACGTTGCGTACGCAGTCCCGTACGCTATTCGAGACACGTGTACAATGGCCGTACGTCCGCAGTACTACAAATCCCACACTTCTATAAATGTAAGCGATATCTAACTATAATCACTTACTTAACACACACACAGTTTCTACTGTATAAACCTTTACAACTGGCCAGGCTGCGTGTGCGTCTTACACTTACTTCCTTAACTATTAACTCTATATTTTAACTAAATAGCAACAAATTTTCTCAGTACAGTTCAAAATGAATCTAGTAATCAATGCTTATTGCAATAAATGCGAGCAGATATGAAAAGTACAAAATACAGGTGTATGCGTGTGTTGCGTGCGCATTTGGCGCCAAAACAGAAATTTACAGATTTTAAAAAGAAAAATAGCTTTTGCGTTCTTACCTTACGGATGCCTCCAGCATCCCTTCAAACCATGCAGGGCAGACGCTTATCTAATCAGCACTAGTGTATCCACCTACCAAGAGAAGGCTTACAGGGGATACCTTTCCGCCCTTTGCTGATAGATAAAGTCTGCGAAACCCTGCTAGGCTGCGGGTATGAGGAAGAACCGGACGATGCCACCAATTGATAATGTCGATATTATCTTAGACCGAAAAGCTATACCTCTAGATACATTATTACCGTGGAGCCGTTATGGCCGCTGGACTGACTACACGTGCTACGCACTTTGTACGCTATTTGTGTACAGAGTCCCGCACGTGGTACGTACTTGGCGTACACTCGCCGTGCTGAGTGTACAGAGTACGCTCAGCGTGCGCACACACAATGGATAACCTTTAAACCTTGTTAATGATACAATGTAATGATATGCTTACACTTTAAACCCTTAACAGCGAAGTACTGTAATACCTTTAAACCTCAAGTAGCGCTGGCGGTACAAAGTACCCGCAGTGCGTACACCTTATCAATGCTTATACACCTTATACAGATAAATCTACTTTAAAACCCTTGCAGGAAAGTGAAAACACAACACTGATTTGTAGTTGCAACCACAGGGTTCTAAGGCCACAGTGGATTAATTCCAAAAGGTGAAACAATACAAATCATACACTACAGGCTAACAAGTAAATCTAAACAGAATAATGGCTACAGAGAATGTACATACGTGAGAATGTTCGCAAGCGCAACCCGGCCGGTCCTCCGCTGGTCATACAGATAGCGTTCAGAGTCTTCTGACCGGCCAGGCAACAATGGGCTTTTTATACACAACATGCATACACAATACAATGGTCACTGTAATCTCATTGTCCATTGGACACAGGGATGTGTCTTTACATTACAGAAGAGGTCATAGGTGGATTTGAATAGGTGGGCGATGTCTTTCCCCAACTGCTCTTGTGGGTGGTATCCTCTGGATTCCCGCCGCATACATAATAAACAGTAAATACAGTTAATGTTCATATTCTACTTTTGTACATAACTATATGCAGGAACAAGCGATCTTTCTCTAACCAACACCGGAATGTTACCCTCAAAATACCCTACAGCTGGATACTAGACATCACCTTCCAACCTTTATCTGACCCTTCCTATCATGCAAAGGCGAATCTCTCTGTCCAGGAACTGTTTAAACTATTAATACTCGCTGACATGGTCTAGGGGAGCTATATCTACAATGTACACTATTTGGGTTAAATATGTAATGTTCTAATAACCCTCTATGCGTTCACAAACTCTACCATAAATGCGCATACCACGCGCTAAGGCGCATGGCCGTGAAAAGCTCCGTTACGCAAATTGCGGATATGTGCACGCACGGCAGACTGAGTGCACGCGCAGCGGGCATGTGCATGGGGTTAGTACAAGGCATATGCATTACAATATTTTTCGACTTTGACACTGCATTGTTGTGTGCACCAATATCATAAGTCTTAAGAACCCCCTAACTGCAGTGAGCAGGACATACCACCATGTAGTCATTACAGGAAAGGTTATTTTCATCACCTGCCATCTCTTTACTATTTTGCCATTTCTCCAATTTTAACATTGCTCTGGACATCAGTACCTTCTGGCTGTTCCAGCACCATGGATCCTTCACTCATTACTTATCACAGTGGTGAAACTAAATAATGGCTTATTAAAGAGATTTACGGGGGTATTCAATTGAAGTCGGAAACTGTCGTCTTGTCGGAAAGACATCAGTTTCCGACTGTTTTAGGTCGGTAAGGGTTCCGACCTATTCAATGGGCCTTGTTTTTTTCCGACAAGTCGGGATTTCACGACTTGTTGGGAAACACGTGGATTATCGAAATCCATGTGTATTGTCGGGAATGTGGCCAAACTCGACAGGTTTTAGCCAGAGGTGTAGTGTGTAGCCATAGCATCCGGAGCAAGCTCATGCCATGGTGCCCCCCATACCCCCCCAAATATACATAAACACATCACCCTCACTTTCTTCAGCTACAGCCCCCTTCACCTTCCTCAGACAACAGACTCATCACCATCCTCAACTCCCAGACCTTCATCTTCCTCTGCCACAGCCCAATCTTCAGCCTCCATCACCTTCCTCAGCCCTTCTCCTTACTCGGCCTCCTGCTGCATCACCTTCCTCAGCCCCTAGCTACATCACCTTCCTCAGCTCCCAGTCCCCTCACCTTCCCCATATACACATTAAGCAAGATAGCGCTATATACACGTTATACCAGGTAGCCCCATATACACATTATGCCAGGTAGCCCCATATACACATTGCACCGGTATCCCTTACATACACATTATGCCAGGTAGCCCATTAGTCACATTATGGCAGGTAGCCTCATGTACACTGTATGCCAGGTAGCCCCATATACACTCTACGCCAGGTAGCCCCATATACACTGTACGCCAAGTAGCCCCATTTACACTCTATGCCAGGTAGCCCTATATACACTCTACACCAGGTAGCCCTATATACACTCTACGCCAGGTAGCCCCATATACACTCTACGCCAAGTAGCCCCATGTAAGCTCTATGCCAGGTAGCCCCATATACACTAGCCAGGAGAGAGTGAGATTGTGTGTGTCTCACCCTCCCTGCAGCCTCGGGACCCGCTGGTTCACAATTCATGGGACCCGTCGCTCTGCTACTTACCCTTCCTGCAGCTCTGGGAACCGCCGCTCTGCTGATCATGCTCCCTGCAACTCCGGGACCTGCCGCTCCGCTGACCACGCTCCCTGCAGCTTCGGGAGCCGCCGCTCCGCTGACCACGCTCCCTGCAGCTTCGGGACCCGCCGCTCCGCTGACCACGCTCCCTGCAGCTCTGGGTTTCGCTGCTCTGCTAACCACGCTCCCTGCAGTTCTGGGTTCCGCCGCTCTGCTGATCACGCTCCCTGCAGCTCCAGGACCCGCCGGCGCCCTCTGGAGGTTTCGGCGCCTGGCGCTTGCACTCTGCCTGAACCGCCCTCCCTACGCCCCTGGTTTTAGCCCCGTTTCCGACAATGTCAATCAGACTTTAAAAAAAAGTCAGATTGACATTGTCGGGAACGGGCCAAACCAGTCGAGTTTGGCCGAGTCATTTGAACACTCACATGTCGGATCCTTTCCGTCGGAAAGGATCCGACATGAATTGAATATACCCCTTAATCAGTGACTAAACTTGGACTGCCACATATTAATTTCACATACTGTATATCAAAATCTGTTAAAACTAATTAAAAAACAAACTGAGGAAGAAATGAAACTATTGTTAAAATATTCCCTATAGCAACCTGTATAATAAAATTACAGCTTAGATGTCAATATCTTGGGATATGTTTATGAAGCAGCGCCGTTTTTAGGCCACTGCTTGTATGCGGTTTGGAGTTGAAAATTTGCGCTGACTGCGAGTTCCGTTTTACATTTTCAGCTGTGATCCACTAAGAAGAAGCGGCTTATAAAAGCCATCTAGTCTAGTACAGTGTTAGTTTTTCTCTCTGCAATTTCTCTAGAAACACTTAATGCCTTTTAATTTTGGTAAAACTGTCACATCATGCTGAGATTTAACAAGAGCCGTGCTTAATAACAACATATTACATAATAAATAAGTAACTAAATAAACAAATAAAGTGCATTTTACAAGAAGATGTCTCCAGTGTTTTTGAAGGGACGGGGGCGATATAACGATGAGTAATTTGTTTTCTTCTAATTAATAGAATATACGTAAAGTACTGTAGCTCATACACATCTGATTGAATCTTGTACACGGCTGTGTTCTGCAGGATCACAATAAACCCTACACCGGGTCCAGCTGACATTGGACTTTGGATATATAGATATTTGTTCACTTTTCAGTGTTTCTGGCTCATCCCAAGCAAAGTACACATATATTGTATCAAGTCTAAAACTTTGTCCTCAGGCCGAGTTCCATGCCAAATGGCAATTAAATATTTCTCAGAAATTTCATATTGTGAAATGTGAAACGGGCATTTGCTGAAACGTTTCCTAATAACACAGGGCCTGTAGCTGGGTTGCTTGTAACCTGTCTCCAATATGCAGACCGTACATTTGTACAGGATAAAAAAGATGTGGTACATCTCTCTCAGTAGCTGTTGGGTACCGGTGACCGACGGTCAGATTGCCGACAAGGTGGCGAGCGCAACAAAGACCCTTGCGGGTTCGGTGGCTCAATGCGCTCACCACAGGTTCTATTCCCACTCTATAGGTGACGTGGAAATAGTCCTGGGCCCCCTACCGGCATTCTGGCAGCCGGGGTCATAACTACATCTCCTCAGCAGGGTATGCGCAGGGACATATGCAATTAGCGCAGGGTTTACCTCTCATCTAATTGATCACGCCATGCGGGGTAAAGCTATTTGATTACTAAGCCTTTCCCCCCGCCAGGTAATCACTGGGATAACGTGTGCTAACCCACTGGTTCCATGTAAAATGCGCCTTATAATGCAGAATCTGCCTCTGATAATTGGCGTGCGGGGCTTCCGCATCTATTTGAATCAGACAGCGCTGACAATTAGCTGAGGGGTCAATTTTGTAATTAATTGAATGCGCAATCAGGCGCCTCAGTGATTAAAACTTGATATGGCTTGAAGCACTTTCACAATGCAGTATAAACACTAGAGATGTGCACTTGAAATTTTTCGGGTTTTGTGTTTTGGTTTTGGGTTCGGTTCCGCGGCCGTGTTTTGGGTTCGACCGCGTTTTGGCAAAACCTCACTGAATTTTTTTTGTCGGATTCGGGTGTGTTTTGGATTCGGGTGTTTTTTTCAAAAAACCCTAAAAAACAGCTTAAATCATAGAATTTGGGGGTCATTTTGATCCCAAAGTATTATTAACCTCAAAAACCATAATTTCCACTCATTTTCAGTCTATTCTGAATACCTCACACCTCACAATATTATTTTTAGTCCTAAAATTAGCACCGAGGTCGCTGGATGACTAAGCTAAGCGACCCTAGTGGCCGACACAAACACCTGGCCCATCTAGGAGTGGCACTGCAGTGTCACGCAGGATGGCCCTTCCAAAAAACACTCCCCAAACAGCACATGACGCAAAGAAGAAAAAAAGAGGCGCAATGAGGTAGCTGTGTGAGTAAGATAAGCGACCCTAGAGGCCGACACAAACACCTGGCCCATCTAGGAGTGGCACTGCAGTGTCACGCAGGATGGCCCTTCCAAAAAACACTCCCCAAACAGCACATGACGCAAAGAAAAAAAGAGGCGCAATGAGGTAGCTGTGTGAGTAAGCTAAGCGACCCTAGTGGCCGACACAAACACCTGGCCCATCTAGGAGTGGCACTGCAGTGTCACGCAGGATGGCCCTTCCAAAAAACACTCCCCAAACAGCACATGACGCAAAGAAGAAAAAAAGAGGCGCAATGAGGTAGCTGTGTGAGTAAGCTAAGCGACCCTAGTGGCCGACACAAACACCTGGCCCATCTAGGAGTGGCACTGCAGTGTCACGCAGGATGGCCCTTCCAAAAAACACTCCCCAAACAGCACATGACGCAAAGAAGAAAAAAAGAGGCGCAATGAGGTAGCTGTGTGAGTAAGATAAGCGACCCTAGTGGCCGACACAAACACCTGGCCCATCTAGGAGTGGCACTGCAGTGTCACGCAGGATGGCCCTTCCAAAAAACACTCCCCAAACAGCACATGACGCAAAGAAGAAAAAAAGAGGCGCAATGAGGTAGCTGTGTGAGTAAGATAAGCGACCCTAGTGGCCGACACAAACACCTGGCCCATCTAGGAGTGGCACTGCAGTGTCACGCAGGATGGCCTTTCCAAAAAACACTCCCCAAACAGCACATGACGCAAAGAAGAAAAAAAGAGGCGCAATGAGGTAGCTGTGTGAGTAAGATAAGCGACCCTAGTGGCCGACACAAACACCTGGCCCATCTAGGAGTGGCACTGCAGTGTCACGCAGGATGGCCCTTCCAAAAAACACTCCCCAAACAGCACATGACGCAAAGAAGAAAAAAAGAGGCGCAATGAGGTAGCTGTGTGAGTAAGATAAGCGACCCTAGTGGCCGACACAAACACCTGGCCCATCTAGGAGTGGCACTGCAGTGCCACGCAGGATGGCCCTTCCAAAAAACACTCCCCAAACAGCACATGACGCAAAGAAGAAAAAAAGAGGCGCAATGAGGTAGCTGTGTGAGTAAGATAAGCGACCCTAGTGGCCGACACAAACACCTGGCCCATCTAGGAGTGGCACTGCAGTGTCACGCAGGATGGCCCTTCCAAAAAACACTCCCCAAACAGCACATGACGCAAAGAAAAATTAAAGAAAAAAGAGGTGCAAGATGGAATTGTCCTTGGGCCCTCCCACCCACCCTTATGTTGTATAAACAGGACATGCACACTTTAACCAACCCATCATTTCAGTGACAGGGTCTGCCACACGACTGTGACTGAAATGACGGGTTGGTTTGGACCCCCACCGAAAAAGAAGCAATTAATCTCTCCTTGCACAAACTGGCTCTACAGAGGCAAGATGTCCACCTCATCATCATCCTCCGATATATCACCGTGTACATCCCGCTCCTCACAGATTATCAATTCGTCCCCACTGGAATCCACCATCTCAGCTCCCTGTGTACTTTGTGGAGGCAATTGCTGCTGGTCAATGTCTCCACGGAGGAATTGATTATAATTCATTTTAATGAACATCATCTTCTCCACATTTTCTGGAAGTAACCTCGTACGCAGATTGCTGACAAGGTGAGCGGCGGCACTAAACACTCTTTCGGAGTACACACTTGTGGGAGGGCAACTTAGGTAGAATAAAGCCAGTTTGTGCAAGGGCCTCCAAATTGCCTCTTTTTCCTGCCAGTATAAGTACGGACTGTCTGACGTGCCTACTTGGATGCGGTCACTCATATAATCCTCCACCATTCTTTCAATGGTGAGAGAATCATATGCAGTGACAGTAGACGACATGTCCGTAATCGTTGTCAGGTCCTTCAGTCCGGACCAGATGTCAGCATCAGCAGTCGCTCCAGACTGCCCTGCATCACCGCCAGCGGGTGGGCTCGGAATTCTGAGCCTTTTCCTCGCACCCCCAGTTGCGGGAGAATGTGAAGGAGGAGATGTTGACAGGTCGCATTCCGCTTGACTTGACAATTTTGTCACCAGCAGGTCTTTGAACCCCAGCAGACTTGTGTCTGCCGGAAAGAGAGATCCAAGGTAGGTTTTAAATCTAGGATCGAGCACGGTGGCCAAAATGTAGTGCTCTGATTTCAACAGATTGACCACCCGTGAATCCTTGTTAAGCGAATTAAGGGCTCCATCCACAAGTCCCACATGCCTAGCGGAATCGCTCCCTTTTAGCTCCTCCTTCAATGCCTCCAGCTTCTTCTGCAAAAGCCTGATGAGGGGAATGACCTGACTCAGGCTGGCAGTGTCTGAACTGACTTCACGTGTGGCAAGTTCAAAAGGTTGCAGAACCTTGCACAACGTTGAAATCATTCTCCACTGCGCTTGAGACAGGTACATTCCACCTCCTATATCGTGCTCAATTGTATAGGCTTGAATGGCCTTTTGCTGCTCCTCCAAACTCTGAAGCATATAGAGGGTTGAATTCCACCTCGTTACCACTTCTTGCTTCAGATGATGGCAGGGCAGGTTCAGGCGTTTTTGGTGGTGCTCCAGTCTTCTGTACGTGGTGCCTGTACGCCGAAAGTGTCCCGCAATTCTTCTGGCCACCGACAGCATCTCTTGCACGCCCCTGTCGTTTTTTAAAAAATTCTGCACCACCAAATTCAAGGTATGTGCAAAATTCAGTGAACATAGGTAAGTATGAATGTTTGGAGGTGTGCATGTATGGAATAAACTTATACTTTCAAGGTGTGTGTCTCCTGTTTTTATTGGGGTATTTTTCTAGTAGTAGTACTACAGGTACCAGCGGGCCCGGTTTTCAACCGCATGCTGGTACTTGTGGTTCTCCAAGTACCAGCTTGCGGGGGAGGCTTGCTGGGACTTGTAGTACTGCTACTAAAAACAATATTCACATTTTAACAAAAAGGCTATCAGCCCCCCATCCGCCGCCCTTGGATGGGGGGGGACAGCCTCTGGCTTCACCCCTGGCCCTTGGGTGGCTGGAGGGGGGGACCCCTTGATCAAAGGGGTTCCCACTCCTCCAGGGTACCCCGGCCAGGGGTGACTAGTTGGGTATGTAATGCCAGGGCCGCAGGGACCAGGATAAAAGTGTCTCCCGGCTGTGGCATTATGTACCTGGCTAGTGGAGCCCGATGCTGGTTTAAAAAATACGGGGGACCCCTACGCTTTTTGTCCTCCGTATTTTTGGAACCAGGACCAGGCGCAGAGCCCAGTGCTGGTTGATTAAATATGGGGGAACCCCTGTCATTTTCCCCCCCATATTTTTTCAACCAGGACCGGCTCAAAGAGCCCGAGGCTGGTTATGCTTAGGAGGGGGGACCCCAAGCAATTTTTTTTTCTGATTTTACACTAAACAGACCCTTTCCCATAGATAACCATGCACAGATCTCACTGATCCGTGCATGGTTATCCAAACTCGACTGGATAAAGCAGGTCTATTTTTTTGCTGCTTTTTTTAACGAATCAAAAAAAAACAGACCCGCACTTGAGCACTCAGAAACTAACACCCAAATACGAATGAATAGTGAATGGCCGTATTCTATGAAATAACAGCTGCGTTTGGCCGATGGTCTATCCATTCGTATTTCGGAAGGCTGTCATTCAAATCATTACGAATAGACCAGACACTGCCGAGATTGGTGCTTAGTAAATTCCCGGATTGGGACTTAGAAAAAAAAACACAAATCGGCCAAACTCGGATTTTTAGTAAATACTGGCCCAGGACTTACTCAGCCGCTGCGATCACATCAGGTTGTTCGGGACCAGATTTGACGTCACACATCCTCCCTGAAAACGCTTGATCCCGCCTGTGTTTTTCCAGACACTCCCAGGAAACGGACAGTTGCCACCCACAAACACCCGTCCGTCGCGCCTGTGCATTGCGGTGCATATGCATGCGCAGTTCGGATCTGATCGCCCGCTGTGCGAAAATGCACAGCAGCGATCAAATCTGAATTACCCCCCTACATCAGCATCATCAGCTGTGCTGCAGGGACCGAAATGATATGTCTGTGAATGAGGTCATTCATAGACATACAGTATCAGATGTTCACACCCGCCCATGTGCTAGTGATACTTAATTCAAGCGCACAATAATTTTAAAAGCGTAAACTGTTGTTAAGAGAATAACAACACTTATGCAACAGTATAAAAATGTAACATTAGTCTGCCATGTCAGGAGGTATAACTATAGCTACAAAGTATTCGGAATGGAACACGGTGCAATGTGTGGGGCTACTGCATAAAACAATTGCTGTTATCAATATTGGAGGAAGTGTGAGAAAACCCCCAGCAGCAAAGGGGTTAAATATCCCTTTCCCAGTATAATAGGGATACAGGAAGTGGGTAGAATGGACCCGCTGGTCAGATATGTGTGCAGCATGAATGCAGCATCTGATTTGCAGGGCCAGTCCAAGGTGTTACATAGCTGCACTGGAAGTGTCTCTATTTCCCATCAGGAACATTTGCATAATTTATATTTTTATGCTAATCAAATATACACGGTCGAGTCACATTATTATGACCACCTCCTACATTTGACGTCGGCAGCGCGTAGCCCATGAAGTGCGTCGCGTGTCATGCGCTGGCTTGGTGGGTATATAAGGTGTGCGATAGGCCGCCTGCACACACGTTGCTGTCATCGGTAATAGGGGCAATTTATCCGAGTCACAAAAAAGGGATGATTATCGGATTTTGGGCCAAGGGCGGCAGTATTTCTGTAACAGCGCAGTTTGAAAACTGTTCACATGCTGCTGTGGTGAAGGTGTATCACAATTGGACAAAATGGCACTATTAGGAATAACCAACGTGGAAACTCCGGAGCACCACGTGCCATTGATGTAAAAGGTGAATGTCGGCTACGAAGGTGCGTGAGAGCCGACTGACATGCTACAGTGGAGCAGCTCACCGTCAGAATGAACCTGGGGGATACCAGACATGTGTCTATAACGCCGTCTAGCTGCTGTCCACGGCGGTCACTCTGGCTATTAGCTGGTGGCCATAATAATGTGACTCGACTGTGTATTTCTCATTATCTTATTGTCTTATTGGTATTCATATAAGTCAGGAAACATGTCGTATAATATAAGTAAGTCTTCCAGAGTTATTAGAAGTTGTACACAACTATGAAACTTCATCAGCTACAAGTGGAATACAATTAAAGCCGGTAACTTACATGAGATGAATCACATTTTGCCCCAGGAAAGAAAGGGCAGCTCCAAAGAGTATTAAATTCGCCATGTCTGCAGAGTTGTTACTGGATTCCTAGTTGTATATTACTAGTGGGAGTTGGGACTGGAGAAATATTTCCACTTTGATATCTCGAATTTCCCGCTTCCAGACTGCACCGTCCTGATCAAAACCTCAAATTTCCTGGTGTTCGTCGTCCCTATTTGTTTTTTTGTTACAACACTGCAATCGATGCTTTAATGATTTCCAGCTAGAGTGACTAGGTTATTGATGCTGCTTGTGCTCTTCAACTACTCCACCCCTCCCCTCTCCAATCCCTTCCCATCCAGATCCAGTCTCTAATCTCCTCCCCCTCCCCAATGCTAAATGGCCACATAGAATGGATTAGAGAAGAGAAGAGACATTGGTGGTCATTCCGAGTTGTTCGCTCTGTAATTTTCTTCGCATCGCAGCGATTTTCCGCTATTTGCGCATGCGCAATGGCCCTCATTCCGAGTTGTTCGCTCGCAAGGCGATTTTAGCAGTATTGCACACGCTAAGCCGCCGCCTACTGGGAGTGAATCTTAGCATAGTAAAATTGCGAACGATGTATTCGCAATATTGCGATTACACACCTCGTAGCAGTTTCAGAGTAGCTTCAGACTTACTCGGCATCTGCGATCAGTTCAGTGCTTGTCGTTCCTGGTTTGACGTCACAAACACACCCAGCGTTCGCCCAGACACTCCCCCGTTCCTCCGGCCACTCCTGCGTTTTTCCCGGAAACTGTAGCGTTTTTTCCCACACGCCCATAAAACGGCCTGTTTCCGCCCAGTAACACCCATTTCCTGTCAATCACATTACGATCGCCGGAGCGAAGAAAAAGCCGTGAGTAAAAATCCTATCTTCATAGCAAATTTACTTGGCGCAGTCGCAGTGCGGACATTGCGCATGCGCACTAAGCGGAAAATTGCTGCGATGCGATGAAATTTACCGAGCGAACAACTCGGAATGAGGGCCAATGTTCGCACTGCGACTGCGCCAAGTAAATTTGCTATGAAGATTGGTATTTTACTCACGGCATTACGAGGTTTTTTCTTAGTTCTGGAGATCGGAGTGTGATTGACAGGAAGTGGGTGTTTCTGGGCGGAAACTGGCCGTTTTATGGGAGTGTTTGAAAAAACGCTGCCGTTTCTGGGAAAAACGCGGGAGTGGCTGGAGAAACGGAGGAGTGTCTGGGCGAACGCTGGGTGTGTTTGTGACGTCAAACCCGGAACGACAAGCACTGAACTGATCGCACTGGAAGAGTAAGTCTCGAGCTACTCAGAAACTGCACAGAGAAGTCTTTTCGCAATATTGCGAATCTTTCGTTCGCAATTTTGATAAGCTAAAATTCACTCCCAGTAGGCGGCGGCTTAGCGTGTGCAAAGCTGCTAAAAGCAGCTTGCGAGCGAACAACTCGGAATGACCACCATTGTGGGTCATTCCGAGTTGTTCGCTCGCTAGCTAGTTTTAGCAGCCGTGCAAACGCTATGCCGCCGCCCACTGGGAGTGTATTTTAGTTTAGCAGAAGTGCGAACGGTTGTATCGCAGAGCGCCTGCAAAAAATGTTCGTGTAGTTTCAGAGTAGCTCACAACCTACTCAGCGCTTGCGATCACTTCAGAGTATTCAGTTCCGGATTTGACGTCACAAACCCGCCCAGCGTTCGCCCAGCCACGCCTGCGTTTTTTTCCTGGCACGCCTGCGTTTTTCCGCACACTCCCTGTAAACGGTCAGTTGCCACCCAGAAACGCCCACTTCATGTCAATCACTCTGCGGCAAGCAGTGCGAATGAAATGCATCACGAGACCCTGTGCAAAACGACATCGTTCGTTGTGCCCGTACGTCGCGCGTGTGCATTGCGCCGCGTGTGCAGAACTGCAGTTTTTTTAGCCTGATCGCTGTGCTGCGAACAAATTTAGCTAGCGATCAACTCGGAATGACCCCCACAGGGGGTCATTCCGAGTTGATCGCTCGCTAGCTACTTTTAGCAGCCATGCAAACGCATAGCTGCCGCCCACAAGGGAGTGTATTTTCACTTTGCAAGTGTCCGAACACCTGTGCAGCCGAGCGGGACAAAAAAGTTTTTTGCAGTTTCTGAGTAGCTCTGGACTTACTCAGCCGCTGCGATCACTTCAGTCTTTTTGGTCCCGGAATTGACGTCAGACACCCGCCTGCAAACGTTTGGACACGCCTGCGTTTTTCCAAACACTCCCTGAAAACGGTCAGTTGACACCCATAAACGCCCTCTTCCTGTCAATCACCTTGCGATCGGCCGTGTAAATGGATTCTTCATTAAATCCATCGCCCAGCAACGATCTGCCTTGTGCGCCCGTACGACGTGCGTGCGCATTGCGGTACATACGCCAGGGACATGCGGTGAGCTTAATGGCTCAGGAGGCACTGGCTAACCCCAGAACCAGATTTACATGCAATATATGAGCCAAAGGGTACATCTGGGCATTATATACAGGTGCAGCATTATAAACTCCTTGAAATCTGGTGAGTTTTGATTAGAGATGTGTGGAAAAGATAAGCAGGTGAGGCACTGCCTCACCTGCCATAGACTTTTTACTCCAGAGTTTGGGCTATAAAAATTATTAGAATAATGCAAAGAAGATATTTCAAACAAATTATCAGTATTTTTCATATATTTTATTCAGTCAAAACTCTGGTTTAAACGTATGTATGACAGGAAAGGCTCTGCCTCACCTGCCTCACCCCACCGCACGTCACTGGCATACGCATGCGCAGTAGTAACCTGTTTGCTACGCTGCGAAAAACGGCAGAGAGCGATCAACTCGGAATGACCCCTCAACCCTCTTAAAATCCCAGTTTACAGTAATTTTAAGCACAAGTACAGAGTTTGGTACTAATACCCTTTTCATACATGTAGCTATATCATGAGTTTTTGCATGTGAACGCGCATCAACCCTGGGATTTCTGCATGTGTAAATGCAATTCTTGCTGGGTCCACTACCCTGCTCCCAACTAGGGTCACGGAGCTAAGACCCAGGAATTTGCCGGCTTCCTAGACCCGTAAAATTCCCAGGTCACATGTCTGAAAGCGGCATAAGTTTTATATTTTGATGATCTTGCATGTAATTGTAAATGCAATTGATGTATGCATATTGGCCCTCATTCCGAGTTGTTCGGTCGCTAGCTGCTTTTAGCAACATTGCACATGCTAGGCCGCCGCCCTCTGGGAGTGTATCTTAGCATAGCAGAATAGCGAACAAAAGATTAGCAGAATTACTACTAAATAATTATTTGCAGTTTCTGAGTAGCTCCAGACCTACTCACAGATTGTGATCACCTCAGTCCGTTTAGTTCCTGGTTTGACGTCACAAACACGCCCTGCGTTTGGCCAGCCACTCCCCCGTTTCTCCAGACACTCCCGCGTTTTTCCCTGACACGCCTGCATTTTTTAGCCAACGCCGTAAAAACGCTGAGTTGCCGCCCAGAAACGCCCCTTTCCTGTCAATCATTTACCGAACAGCAGTGCGACTGAAAAGCGTCGTACGAACACCAGCAAATCTACTAAGTTTTGTGTTAAATAACTTAGCGCATGCGCGCTGCGTACCATGCGCATGCGCATTTAGCAACAAATTGCAGCATAGCTAAAATCGGCAACGAGCGAACAACTCGGAATGACCCCCATTCTCTTGGAGCATAAGATACAGATAGCACGCATAATTAATAAGTAACATCACATAACAATACTGTGGCAGTAAAGTGACGCTGGGTAAAATGTATCAAGTGTCAATTTGGTGTTTTCTGCATTGTTCAGTTAATTTAGCAAATTAGAGATTTACGAAAGGCAAATCCAGCAGCAAATCGCATGAAAAATCTGACTTTAATAATAATTATTTTTTTTTTATAGCGCTCTTTCTCCGGGATGCGTCAATTTACCTACAATCAAAATCCCTACGGTTAAAATCCCGACAACCATTGACCGGCGGTCAAAATCCCGACATCGTCAAAATTCTGACATTTAAAATACTGACAAGGTCAAAATACAGACATTTAAAATGTCGACAGGTCAAAAAGTCGATATGAGTCTTTAATGTTTTTTTCATTGAAACCGACTTGTTCGCACTTTACAATCCCATTGAACCTGGACGGGGGAATATAATAGTGTGCCGAGCGGAGCGAAGCACTGCGCCCAGAGCATGGCGAGCTATGTGAGGGGACATGGTACACTTATACGGTGTCCATGACGACCTGTGTCGACATATACACACAAAAACAATGACAAACTTGTGTCGACTGTTTGATCTGTCTACATTTTAAATGTTGTTATTTTGACCTTGTCGGTACTTTAAATGTCGATACTTTGACCTTGTTAGGATTTTGACCTTGTTGGGATTTTGACCGTCGGTCGGTGGTTGTCGGGATTTTGATTGTAGGTATTTCATACTAAAACCGTTTTTCCAATATGACTCAAGGCGCTTAACAGATAGAATGAATATAGGGGGTAATTCTGAGTTGATCGCAGCAGCAAGTTTGTTAGCAAATGGGCAAAACCATGTGCACTGCAGGAGGGGCAGATATAACATGTGCAGAGAGAGTTAGATTTGGGTGGGGTGTATTCAAACTGAAATCTAAATTGCAGTGTAAAAACAAGCAGCCAGTATTTACCCTGCACAGAAACAAAATAACTCAACCAAATCTAACTCTCTCTGCAAATGTTATATCTCCCCCCCTGCAGTGCACATGGGCCCTCATTCCGAGTTGTTCGCTCGCAAGCTGCTTTTAGCAGATTTGCTCACGCTAAGCCGCCGCCTACTGGGAGTGAATCTTAGCTTCTCAAAATTGCGAACGAAAGATTCGCAATATTGCGAAAAGACTTCTCTGTGCAGTTTCTGAGTAGCTCGAGACTTACTCTGCCAGTGCGATCAGTTCAGTGCTTATCGTTCCTGGTTTGACGTCACAAACACACCCAGCGTTCGCCCAGACACTCCTCCGTTTCTCCAGCCACTCCCGCGTTTTTCCCAGAAACGGTAGCGTTTTTTCAAACACTCCCATAAAACGGCCAGTTTCCGCCCAGAAACACCCACTTCCGGTCAATCACATTACGATCACCAGAACGAAGAAAAAACCTCGTAATGCCGTGAGTAAAATACCTAACTGCATGGCAAATTTACTTGGCGCAGTCGCACTGCGGACATTGCGCATGCACATTAGCGACTAATCGCTCCGTTGCGGGGAAAAAATAACGAGCGAACAACTCGGAATGACCAACAATGTCTCCAATATAGTGCCAGACACATAATGTGCAGTGCCAGCTACATATGACATGCCCCGCAGCAGTGCCAGCTACACATGACATGCCCCGCAGCAGTGCCAGCTACACATGACATGCCCCGCAGCAGTGCCAGGTACACATGACATGCCCCGCAGCTACACATGATAGTGTTCACTCTAGGATTTTTTTAGGGCAGGGTGCTGATCACGGGGAGGGCACATTTTGCATTCGGGAGGGCATATTTTTTTGTTAGAAGGGCGAAACTATGTGCATACCGTAATACTTGGTGCTCCTCCGGTGAAATCATGGACAGTGCGCGCCAAAGGCTTGCAGCAAAAATTTAGCGGCGTTGCTTCGTGGGGAAGGGGCGTGGCCACATAATAGTGGCAATTCGCATTACACCACACAGTAGTGCAGCTAATACACATTGCACCAGGTAGAACCTCCTATACACACTGCGCCAGGCAGAGCACATTATACACTTTGCGCCAGTCAGAGCACATTATACACTTTGCGCCAGGTAGAGAACTGCGACACATTGCACCAGGTATTGCACTGAGACACGGGAACACTACATGATATGCCTCCGAGCCGTGCCAGGTACGCATGATATGCCCCCCAGCAGTGCCAGATGCACATGACATGCCCCCCAGCAGTGCCAGATGCACATGACATGCCCCCCCAGCAGTGCCAGATGCACATGACATGACCCCCCCCAGCAGTGCCAGATACATAAATGCCCCACAGTGCCAGATATGCCCCCACAGTGCCAGATACATAAATGCCCCAAGTGCCAGATATGCCCCCACAGTGACTGATAGAGAAATGACCCCACAGTGCCAGATACATTAATGCCCCCCACAGTGCCAGATATGCCCCCACAGTGCCAGATACATTAATGCCCCCACAGTGCCACATACATTAATGCACCCCCAGTGCCAGATATGCCCCCACAGTGCCAGATACATTAATGCCTCCCGTGTCAGATATGCCCCCACAGTGCCAGATACATTAATGCCCCCATTGTCAGATATGACCCCACAGTGACAAATAGATAAATGACCCCACAGTGCCAGATACATTAATGCCCCCCACAGTGCCAGATACATTAATGCCCCCCACAGTGCCAGATATTCCCCCACAGTGCCAGATACATTAATGCCCCCCACAGTGCCAGATATGCCCCCACAGTGCCAGATACATTAATGCCCCCCACAGTGCCAGATACATTAATGCCCCCCCAGCAGTGCCAGATACATTAATGCCCCCACAGTGCCAGATACATTAATGTCCCCCGTGCCAGATACATTAATGCCCCCAGTGCCAGATATGCCCCCACAGTGACAGATACATTAATGCCCCCAGTGCCAGATATGCCCCCACAGTGCCAGATACATTAATGCCCCCAGTGCCAGATATACCCCCACAGTGACAGATAGATAAATGACCCCACAGTGCCAGATACATTAATCCCCCCACAGTGCCAGATACATTAATGCCCCCACAGTGCCAGATATGGCCCCACAGTGCCAGATACATTAATGCCCCCACAGTGCCAGATATTCCCCCACAGTGCCAGATACATTAATGCCCCCCACAGTGCCAGATATGCCCCCACAGTGTTAGATACATTAATGCCCCCAGTGCCAGATAAATGACCCCCACAGTGCCAGACACATTAAAGCCCCCACAGTGCCAGATATGCCCCCAGTGCCAGATACATTAATGCCCCCCAGTGCCAGATATGCCCCCACAGTGACAGATACATTAATGCCCCCAGTGCCAGATATGCCCCCACAGTGCCAGATACATTAATGCCCCCAGTGCCAGATATGCCCCCACAGTGACAGATAGATAAATGACCCCACAGTGCCAGATACATTAATGTCCCCCGCAGTGCCAGATACATTAATGCCCCCACAGTGCCAGATATGCCCCCACAGTGCCAGATACATTAATACCCCCCACAGTGCCAGATATTCCCCCATAGTGCCAGATACATTAATGCCCCCCACAGTGCCAGATACATTAATGCCCCCACAGTTCCAGATATGCCCCCACAGTGCCAGATACATTATTGCCCCCTGTGCCAGATATGCCCCCACAGTGCCAGATACATTAATGCCCCCAGTGCCAGATATGCCCCCACAGTGACAGATACATTAATGCCCCTAGTGCCAGATATGCCCCCACAGTGCCAGATACATTAATGCCCCCAGTGCCAGATATGCCCCCACAGTGACAGATAGATAAATGACCCCACAGTGCCAGATACATTAATGCCCCCCACAGTGCCAGATACATTAATGCCCCCACAGTGCCAGATATGCCCCCACAGTGCCAGATATTCCCCCACAGTGCCAGATACATTAATGCCCCCCACAGTGCCAGATACATTAATGCCCCCCACAGTGCCAGATATGCCCCCACAGTGTTAGATACATTAATGCCCCCAGTGCCAGATAAATGACCCCCACAGTGCCAGACACATTAAAGCCCCCACAGTGCCAGATATGCCCCCAGTGCCAGATACGTTAATGCCCCCACTGTGCCACATATGCCCCCAGAGTACCTGATGTGCCGGCGATGAGGGAGGGGGAGTGCAGCTGTAGGCAGGCGCGCTGTACGGCGCCTGTACCCTAGTGATCTGTGCGCGCTGTGCGGCGCCAGTGTCTTACACAGACGCCGGCGCCGAACAGCGCGGCGCGCGCACAGCCACAGTTCACTGACAGGGATAGGACAGGGCCGGCTCCAGGCTCCAACATGTCGGCGCCAGCGTACGGCGCCCTTTAAGGGTGGCGCCCTGCGCGGGCGCTCGACTCGAACATGCCTGGAGCCGGCCCTGCCTACCCCCCTAACCCTAACTCTCCCTTTCCGCATCCTAACCCTAACCCTCCCCCCATAGCCTAAACCGAACACCACTGAGATGCCGAACGCCAGTATCCTGAATGGATCCCAGATAAATCAGCTCCTAACTGCCACTTTATCTCTCTAAGGTTTAGTACATAGATCCTCTAATCATGCTATGTACTATGCAGAATGCAGATTAGCATTGAGGTTATTCTAGATTCTGTATGTATGTATGTATGTATGACAATTACTGTACATCTTTCAGGGTGAAGTTACATATCCTAAGAGATTAGCAAGTGACGGAAGACTCTATTTGTTATTCAGGGCAGGCCGGTACACTCTGAAACATGCTCTGTCTGTACAATGTCTGCACAATGGGCCTAATTCACACCTGATCGCTAGGATGCATTTTCGTACAGCAGGCAATCAGGTCTAAACAGCGCATGCGTATGCACCGCAATGCGCAGGCACGTCGCACGGGTACAAAGTGGATCGCGCTCAGCGATGGGTTTGTGCGAAGGATCCATCCGCAGGGGCATTCGCAAGGAGAATGACAGGAAGAAGGCGTTTGTGGGTGTCAACTGACCGTTTTCTGGGAGTGTTTGGAAAAATGCAGGCGTGTCCAAGTGGTTTCAGGGAGGGTTCCTGATGTCAATTCCGGTCCCGGACAGGCTGAAGTGTTCACATCGGCTGAGTAAGTCCTGGGCTACTCAGAGACTTCACAAGATGGTTGTACAGCTCTGCTACACATGCGTTCGCACACTTGCAAAGTGAAAATACACTCCCCTATGGGCGGCGACTATGCGAACGCAGGACTGCAAAAAAGGACTAGCGAGTGATCAGGTCTGAATTAGCCCCAAGGAACAGCCTGAGAAAGGCACCGAAAGCTTAGGAGGGAGGTGGAATTACTTTCAGTGCCACACATGCTGCTACAATCGGTGCAGGCAGGATCAAGATTACCAGAGCCAGTGAGTGCCCAGCATTAAACAAAAAAGTGCAACTCATGTGGCATATGGGATCATTTTGACAAATGCTGCAGATCAAGACCTAAGACAACAAGAAGGACCTTAGAATACGGACGGGTAAACTTACCAAAAGAGACAGGTGCTGACAGATCATCGGACACACAGAGCGTTAAAAGAGAACCGACAGAACAATTGTGCTATCAAAGCATTGCCCTCTTTCCAGAAAATGGAGAAAATGTCATACCCATCACCATTACTAGTAGCGAGAAATTAGAACTGACAAAGGTGCAAAGTGCAACTTTACCAAATTGATCCACAAGGAAAAAACAACCTATAACATACAAAAATACAAAATAATTCTACTAGCCTGTGGGGGTCAGGTCATCCAGACACTAGATACAGCAGACTGCCTGAAAACATCCAATTGGAACTGGTACAACTTGGGGCAGATGTACTCTCCATACAGTTAGAGGCCCCTTTGTTTAAAGTGTTTGGGATGTTGCTGGACTGTGAAATGAAAAGGGAAGCTTCCAGTCATCTATCAGATTCGACTGGATGACTAACTGCCCCTACAACCTATGTACCAAGATGCAGACAAAGAAGGGCAAAGTAATTGTAGAACTGTGCAGGGTGACCAAGCTTAGGTTCAGCACTCCTGCTGATGAAGGAACACACTCCAATAGGAAGATTTTCTCCCCTCCTTATGTTGTATGGAATACTGACAGGCAGTGAGGTATTTTAAAGACATATAGAGCAACTGTTCAGTGGCCAGCCATTTGAAATAGTTGATGACAACCTGATGGAGAAGCTCCATGCAGAAACATGCTGAGCACCTCCTTCACATCCTTTAGAGGATGATGTCAATCTAAAACTAAATCCAGACAAAGTTAAGAGTCACTGAGGTGCCCTACGTTGGACAGCTTATCACAGATAATGGCACCAAGGCTGATCCCAAGAAAACAAGGGCCATCTGCCAAATGCCACCACTAGAGGAAAAACCTTCCATCATTTCCTTATAATTACTCATTTTCCTAAAAAAAAATGTTCACTTCAAACTACAAATGTTCCATTATGCCAACTCCTGAGCCAAGACGTTGATTGGTTAGGGCAAGAGCCGTATAACTTCCAGTAATACTACCAGGCCAGCTGATGCATCCAAGCATGGACTTGGCATGATCTGTGTCATTATATACACAAATCAAAAAGAAACTCTTACCCTTCCTTATTAACTTTCCAAAAAATGTGTCTGACACACTCGTGTGCATTTGACTTATGCAGAACCTGTTGATTTTGAGGTCACGACCAGTGGCAGATTTTACCTATGGCCTGCAGCCTCCCCCCCCCCAAGTAAAATCTGCCACTGCAGGGAGTGAGCCAGTTTCAGTCTGTGACTGCACTGGCTACACAGTGACTGGCAGTGATGACTTCTATTAGAAATCCTACCTGCCAGTCAACCCCAGTACAGGCTGTCCCATTAGGAGGTGTTTCCTCCCTGCGGGACTGCCAGATTGGGCTGCGATCCCCTGGGGATCTTGATTGCTCATGCACAAACCCACACTTTTATGGACTGCAGCCAACACCGTCCATAGAAACAAGGGGTTTCCGCATGTGCAGTCAAGCCGCAGTCCATGACAGCCTACCTCCTGCACTGAACACATACTCAAAGATGGCAGATGCTTTTCATTAATTAGCCTAGCTTCTGGCTGACAAGTGATTGAGGCAAAACCTGGACTGGACCCTTCTGCTGCTGCTCTAAAACAAAGAAATCCTGCTGTCCCACATTAACTTCACGTGAAACTATGCTGTCCCTATCACATTATATACAGTATATATACCTTTTTTGCTATGAGGGATGAACTTATTTCCTATGAGGGCTGAAATCACAATAATACACGTTCAGATCTTTATTATACTTCACTCTTCACAGAAATTCTTAGTCAACAGCCTCAGAGACACCCCAGCCTGGAGGCCACTAAGTGCATGGTAAAGGAGACAGGGCAGCCAGAAAGTCATCTTCTATGACTAAGCTTTGAAGTGCTGCTGGTATGAATCCTACCAATCTACATACATTACCAGTAGGGTACAAGTATAGTTCTATCAGATGGGGAGGGGAGAGCGTAGGTATAAATAAGTACAGGGCAGGAGAAATTATACCGTAAAACATGGCTGTCCAACTGGTCTTGCCGTCTAGGGTTTTCCTGTATCCCTCAGAAAGGTCCATAGGCTCTGATAGCTGACATCGCTACATTATTTTTACATACGGCCTGTGACCATGTGGCTGTGGACCTCTTCATGGAAACACCTTACCTATCACGGGCGGCACTTACTCAGATGCGGCAGCGATATCAGTCATGTGGTCTGCCTGGTGTTGCCAGTGGGGACTCTAAATGTCTCCCATACCCAATGCGGGTGACTTGGTTCGGGCAGCTTGCTCTCTGGTTCCGTGGCACATACATTTATTGTTATGCTAAGTTTTGTCTCCCTGTACTGTCCTTTGTACCGTGCTGCTGTCAGCGTCCGGAGTCTTACCGGTACGCTGGGGCCGCGGGGCTGGCTTCCTTGGCGATGTGCGGGCAGCGGCGGAGGTGGGCTGCTGCACCGGATCAATGTGCAGCAGTAGCGGCAGTGAGGGGGTCTGCTCATGGCTGCGGGACACCGCTACAGCGGGTCGCTCTTGCTGAGCCGTTGCTAGGAGACCCGGGGCAGTGAGCAATGTGGCTTTGCAAAAAGGTCTGCATTACTGGGCGCCGCCATGTTGGAGACCAAGTTTTAAGCATAGTTCCTGTTTCCTGTTTCTTCCAGCCAATCCAGGGGAAGCTCTCCCTATAAAAGGGGGCTGGTTTAGGACAGGGACGCCAGTGCTTCAAGTTACAACCCTGTTGTAGGTGCTTTAGCCTGTGCTCCCAGGATTCCTGCTGTATTCTGGTTCCTCTTGATCCTGCTTGGTCGGTTCTCTGTTGCTGCTGCAGCCCTGCCGTTTCTAGCCTGCTACTGCCTGTGGAAGCGCTCCTGGAAAACCCGGTCCAGTAAGACTCTTTGGGCACAGTCAGCCCCGGGTCTTCTGCCTCGTCTTTCAAGCCACACTCCACAGATCTCCTTCAAAAGCCACACCTTTGTACCACCGACCACAGCCTGCAGATTATTATCTTCAGCTTCGTTTTCCAAACCACAGTCCACAGTCCTTGTCTCCATCCATGTCTTCACCATCCACAGTTCCACAGTTCATCATCTACAGTCTCGTATTTCAAACCACAGTCCACAGTTCTTCGCCTCCAGCCACGTCTTTAACCACTATCCACAGTTCCGCAGTTCTTTATCTGCAATTACATTCCTTAACCATCGTGCTCCAGCCTCAGTTCTCTACCTCAGCCCTGTACATAATAAATACTTTCTATTGACTCTCAAACCCCGCCTACGTTCTTCATTGCTCCGTGTCCCATGCGAAGGAACTATATCCAACCCCCTCATCTTGTTCATCCACAGCCTGCTACCTCCTCGGGCAAATCTCAGCTGCCGGATCCTCAAACTTTGCTAGACGTGACAGTAAGCAATGGCCCAATGGATTCGATGGGTGATCAGGCCTCAGGAGGGGATTCAACGGCATATATCTGGTCTCGCTTAAGTAAGCAGGAGGCCACGCAATCTCAAATCATGCAGTTCATGCAGAGTATGTCCAAATGTCTCGATTCTCTCTGTGTTGCCATGATGGCCCCTCAAGTATCTACAGCTGCTCCCACATTAACACCTCCGGTCCCGCTTCCTCCTGTACCAGTACCACTTCCATGGTTGCATTTGCCATCTCCCAGTAAATTTGGTGGGAATCCAAAACAATGCCGCGGGTTTCTTAACCAGTGCGAAATCCAGTTCGAACTACAGTCAGTCAACTTCCCATCAGCACGAACCAAAGTAGCCTATATAATTTCTTTACTTACTGGGCAAGCGTTGGAATGGGCTTCACCTTTTTGGGAGAGGATGGATCCCATCTTATCTAACTATCCAGAATTCGTGGCCACCTTTAGAAGAATCTTCGACGAACCGGGCAGGACTTCTGCCGCCTCATTGGAGATCCTGCGCCTGCGTCAGGGCACGCGTACGGTCAGTAAGTACGTGATCCAGTTTCGCACCCTTTCCTCAGAACTGAACTGGAACGAGGAGGCTCTCATTGCAGCTTTCTGGAGCGGTCTCTCCGAAAAGATCAAAGATGACCTCGCAACTCAGGAAGTACCTGATAAGTTGGATAAACTAATTTCTTTATGCAATAAGTTAGACCTGAAGTACAGAGAACGCTGTATGGAGAGTTTACGGTCAGATCGCCCTATGCCTAGAGTTGTTCTTCCACCAACACCATCATCACCAACTGCGGAGGAACCCATGCAGATTAATCGCTCCCGCCTCTCCAATAAAGAATGTCAGAGACGGCGACAAGGGAACCTCTGCTTGTATTGTGGTGCATCTGATCACTTTGTTAAAACTTGCAATCTACGTCCGGGAAACGCCCGCTCCTAGTTTGTGCTGGAGAGGTCAAGCTAGGAGAATTCTCAGAATTACATACCAAGAAAGAGTCTGTCTTGTTAACCCAATTGGAGCTCCCTACTTCTTCTCTTCTCATCCCTGCACTACTCAACTCCGGAACCGCCGAAAGTTTCATTACGTCAGCTCTGGTCAACGATCTGGAATACAAACAGTTCCTTTGGATCGTACCATTTCTGTTACCGCGGTGGATGGAAGTTATATCCCTGAGGGTATTATATCCTGTCGTACTATTCCTCTCAAGATGAAGGTCGGAGATCTCCATTCAGAATAAATCTCTTTCCTTGTAATTCCTAAAGCCTCTCATGAACTAATCCTAGGGTTTCCATGGTTAATCAGCCACAATCCCCACATACAGGTGTGTCCACTTACATCTTTGTTTTTTTACCAATTTGGCACAACATGCCAAACACGGCTAAGCTGTTTTTCACAAGTAGCGAGTGGATAAATTTTAAATTTTTTGTTTGCCATAATAGAATATGTATAAAGTAACATATTAAAGAAGCAAATTAAGAAAAATCACAAGGCATGGCTAAATCTCTGAGTCTATAGCATGCAAAACCGTGCCATATATGGCGGGATATAGCAAAGATGTATGTGGACACGTCTGTAGATTGGCAAACTATGGATGTTCTCTCTTGGGGACAAGACTGCTTTCAGAACTGTTTACCTTCAGTTAGACCTCTCTGTTCTACCAGACCTTCCAGCCTTGCTGTGGAGTACCAAGCTTTTCAAGATGTTTTCAGTAAGCATGGGGCGGACACCTTACCTCCGCTTCGTACTTGGGATTGTCCCATTGAGCTAGTACCTGGTAAGACTCCCCTCCCCGAGGTCGAATTTACCCTCTCTCACTTCCCAAGACACAGGCCATGTCGGAGTATATCCGGGAGAACTTGGAGAAAGCGTTCATCAGGTCTTCTACATCTCCTGCCGGAGCGGGGTTTTTCTTCGTCAAAAAGAAGGATGGGGGGTTGCGGCCCTGTATTGACTATAGAGGTCTCAATGACATAACAGTTAAGAACAGATATCCGTTACCTTTGATTCCAGAACTGTTCGACCGTGTTAAAGGAGCTACTATATTTACTAAGCTGGACTTCCGGGGGTGCCTACAATCTTATACGTATTCGCCCAGGGGACAAATGGAAGACAGCATTTAATACCCGCGATGGCCATTACGAATACCTGGTAATGCCTTTTGGCCTATGTAACTCCCCAGCTGTTTTTCAAGAGTTCGTCAACGAAACCTTCAGAGATCTCCTCTATGACTGCTTGGTAGTGTATCTGGATGACATCCTCATTTTTCTAGGGATCTGAAGACCCATCAGGAACAAGTCAAAGAAGTGCTAACTCGTTTACGAAGGAATCAGTTATTCTGTAAATTAGAGAAGTGCACCTTTGAAGTACCCACGATTCCATTCCTCGGTTACATTCTTTCAGGGCAGAGGTTACAGATGGACCACGCTAAAGTCCAGGCGATTCAGGATTGGGCGCTTCCAGCTACCCTTAAAGGAATTCAACATTTCCTGGGGTTCGCTAACTTCTACCGAAGATTCATTCAAAATTATTCTTCTGTCATAGCTCCTATAACCGCATTAACTAAGAAGGGAGCCGATCCTGCCAAGTGGACTCCAGAGGCTTTGGTAGCTTTTTCGTCTTTAAAGGAGGCCTTCATGACTGCTCCAGTTCTTCGACAACCCGATCTCAGCCGTCCGTTCTTGGTGGAGGTTGATGCCTCTACTGTAGGAGTAGGAGCAGTACTATCCCAGCTCTTCGAGGACAAGAAGGTCCATCTTGTGCGTTCTTCTCGCAAAGATTCTACCCCGCTGAACAGAATTACGGTATTGGGGAACAGAAATTACTGGCAATTAAGTTGGCCTTTGAGGAGTGGAGGTATTTGTTGGAGGGAGCTCAACATCCAATTTCGGTGACCATGGATCACAAGAACCTCCTGTATCTACAGTCAGCCCGATGTCTGAACCCACGCCAAGCAAGATGGGCACTCTTCTTTAACCGTTTTAATTTTAAATTCCGTTACCGACCAGGTTCCCTCAACAACAAGGCAGATGCATTATCTCGCTCCCTAAGTTCAGAAGAACCCTCTGACCGTTCAAAAGAGCAATTTATCCTGGAATCCACCTCTTTTTCTGCAACTAATACCTCTCCACTTCCTCCTCCAGGGAAGATCTTCGTTGCACCAAATCTTTGCAAAAAACTTCTTACATGGGCTCACTCCTCCTCCTTCATGGGCCATGCGGGCGGTCATAAAACACTTAAATTCATTCAGCGCTCCTACTGGTGGCCTCATCTCAGGACTGACATTCAGGAATTCATAGCTGCCTGTCCAAAATGTGCCCAGCATAAAAGTCCCAAAGGTCTACCAGCCGGGTTACTCCATCCTTTGTCGGTACCACTAAAACCATGGACGCATATTTCTATGGACTTTATTACAGATTTACCTACGTCTGGTGGGCGGAACACCATATGGGTCATAGTTGACCGATTCTCTAAAATGGCACACTGTTCCTCTGGCTAATCTTCCATCTGCATCCCAGTTGGCAAAATTGTTTATAGCAGAGATCTTTCGACTCCATGGTCTACCACAGGAAATCGTGTCTGATAGAGGTCCTCAATTTGTGGCCAAGTTTTGGAGATCGCTATGTTCTACTCTTGGCGTGAAATTAAACTTCTCCTCAGAATATCATCCCCAAACGGATGGTCAAACAGAGAGAGTGAACCAGGATCTGGAGACTTTTCTGCGTTTATTCATGTCCTCCTCACAGGATGACTGGCTGGACTTCCTCCCGTTCGCAGAATTTGCCCATAACAATCTTTATCACTCTGCCACAAAATCTTCTCCATTCTTCATTAATTATGGTTACCATCCAAGCGTTCCTGACTTCCAACTTCTGCCTACTCTCGAGGTTCCTGCCGCAGAGTCAACACTTCAACAATTTACTGAAGCCTGGAAACAAATTCACAAGACTTTACTCAAGACATCCAAGAGATATAAGACCTATGCAGATCTGAAACGAAAAGCTGTACCAAGCCTTAAGGTAGGAGATTGGGTTTGGGTTTCCACACGTAACCTAAGATTAAAGGTTCCTACAAGAAAGTTTGCTCCCAGATTTATTGGGCCTTACCCAATCGAAAAAAGTGTTGAATCCGGTGGCTTACAAAGTGAAATTACCTCCGCAGTTAAGAATTCCTAATGCATTTCATATTTCTCTCTTAAAACCATTGGTACTTAATCGGTTCAGAGCCGCTCTGCCTAAATCACCCAAGATCCAATCAGTACATGGAGACGAATTTGAGATTCACAAGATCCTCGATTCTCGCAGACGTTATGGTCGCATCCAGTACCTTGTTGATTGGAAGGGGTATGGGCCAGAGGAGAGATCTTGGGTAGATGCAGAGGATGTCCATGCTCCAAGACTTCTTCGGACATTTCATGCCAAGTTTCCAACTAAACCACATAGGTGTCCGGAGTCGACCCGCAAAGGGGGGGGGGGGGGGGGTACTGTCAGCGTCCGGAGTCTTACCGGTACGCTGGGGCTGCGGGGCTGGCTTCCTTGGCGATGTGCGGGCAGCGGCGGAAGTGGGCTGTTGCACCGGATCCGTGTGCAGCAGTAGCGGCGGTGAGGGGGTCCGCTCGTGGCGGCTGGATGCCGCTACAGCGGGTCACTCTTGCTGAGCCGTTGCTAGAAGACCAGGGGCAGTGAGCAATGTGGCTTTGCAAAAAGGTCTGCATTACTGGGCGCCGCCATGTTGGAGACCAAATTTTAAGCATAGTTCCTGTTTCCTGTTTCTTCCAGCCAATCCAGGGGAAGCTCTCCCTATAAGGGGGCTGGTTTAGGACAGGGACGCCAGTGCTTCAAGTTACAACCCTGTTGTAGGTGCTTTAGCCTGTGCTCCCAGGATTCCTGCTGTATTCTGGTTCCTCTTGATCCTGCTTGGTCGGTTCTCTGTTGCTGCTGCAGCCCTGCCGTTTCAAGCCTGCTACTGCCTGTGGAAGCCCTCCTGGAAAACCCGGTCCAATAAGACTCTTTGGGCACAGTCAGCCCCGGGTCTTCTGCCTCGTCTTTCAAGCCACACTCCACAGATCTCCTTCAAAAGCCACACCTTTGTACCACGGACCACAGCCTGAAGATTATTATCTTCAGCTTTATTTTCCAAACCACAGTCCACAGTCCTTGTCTCCAGCCACGTCTTCACCATCCACAGTTCCACAGTTCATCATCTACAGTCTCGTATTTCAAACCACAGTCCACAGTTCTTCGCCTCCAGCCACGTCTTTAACCACTATCAACAGTTCCGCAGTTCTTTATCCGCAATTACGTTCCTTAACCATCGTGCTCCAGCCTCAGTTCTCTACCTCAGCCCTGTACATAATAAATACTTTCTATTGACTCTCAAACCCCGCCTACGTTCTTCATTGCTCCGTGTCCCATGCGAAGGAACTATATCCAACCCCCTCATCTTGTTCATCCACAGCCTGCTACCTCCTCGGGCAAATCTCAGCTGCCGGATCCTCAAACTTTGCTAGACGTGACAGCTGCGAAACACTTGTGGCGCCCTATAGATAAAATTTAATAATAATAATAACAATGGTGCTCAGGCGTTTTATCACCAGCTAACCGGATGATGTCACTTGTTGTACTTAACAGAAACATAGGGGCTGATTCAATTGATATTATCGCGGCAGCCACAAGAGGGCGCCCAACGACAGTAATTCAATGGTTCTGCTGTTTGGGTGCCCAGCGACCACGGAGGACACATTTATTCTCGCAGCCTCCTGAGGTGCGGATAAAATATGTTGAAACTGGGCACTTTGGGCCCGTTTGGATGCCCAAAGCAGGGAGTTTAGAAGTTTTAGATGACTAAACTAGGTCTGATTGGCAGCAACATGCGCAATGTGCATGGGCGCCTAAATACAGTTGAATGTGTGACAATTGTTTGGGCGTCTAAAAAGTCCAGTTTAGATGGGATTTTTAGAGGGCCAGAACAATTGAATTGGCCCCATAAAATCTGACCGCAGATAAGAAGCACTTGGACCATCTAATCTGCCCTATACACATGTATGCACACACAAACATATTGGGGGGTAATTTTTGTCAGAGACTAATTAACCTACCAGTATGCTTTTGGATTATGAGAGGAAACCGGAGTACCCAGAAGAAACACACGCAAGCATGGGGAAAATATACAAATTCTACACAGTTATGGCCATGGTGGAAATCAAACCCATGACCACAGTGTTGTGAGGCAGTTATGCTCACCATTACACCATCCATGCTGCCCAAAACTGGTGATATGTGTGTACTATTTTGTGATGTACGCATCTGTTAAATAGTAGACACCAGCGGAAAGAAGTATTTGAGGGACACCAGGTGAATGGTCATAACCAGGAGCTTGGGTTTATTGCAGTGCATAGTTTGTACAGCCGTATTCACAGTAACATCAGTAGTAAGGGGAGTAGTACTGAGGCACTCAAACACAGTGGCAAGATGATGCAGTACATGTGCAGAAGACCTATCAAAGGACAGATGTTTTACTAATGGAGCATCATGGAGACAGTGTTGGACTGGGGCATGAAGGGCCCACCGGGGGGATACTGTTGTAGGGGCCAGCTTCACTGGGGCGTGCCAGCCACCATAAAAGTTTGTCTAACCATTACAGAGTACGTGTTCTGTTCCCCTTGGTAAATATATAATAAACCATATTCTTGTGAAGTATAATGTAACAGAAGTATAATGCATAATTCAAGTGCACTAGGATAGAGTCTGGAACCTAATCCCTAGAGGAGGAGGAGGGCCCACAGGCAGTGGGGCCCACCAGTGGTTTCCCCTGTTCCCCTGCGGGCCAGTCCAACCCTGCTTGGAGATCCATATACCAACAGTATTCCTGTTACCTCGATGCTGCCTTGAACACTGCCCTAGTCATTAGTGCCATTACCTATATATGTGTATACTGTGATATCAACTGGTGTATTTCTAAAAACTAGTGGCATGCGGTCAGTGGTGCAAGTAGAAATTTTTTCTTAGTGGTACTGATAGTAAAAATGGGTGTGGTCACGTGTCATGAGGGGGCGTGGTGACATGAAACTAGGGGAGTGGCTACATGACAATAGGAACATGGCCACACCGTCACGCCTCTTACACATTATGCCAAACACCGTAATGCCCATTACACATTATGCCACACACCGTAATGCCTATTATATATTATGCCACACACAGTTATGCCACTGACACCATTTTACAAAAAATGCCCCTTAGAAATTATGCCCCAGCGGTGGGCTGGTGGTACCACCACCATATTTCTTAATGGTACTCCGTACCACCCCGTACCATCCTACTTTCAGCACTGCATGCGGTGAGGTGAGGCAGAGCCTTTCCTGTCATACTAACGTATATGCCAGAGTTTTGACTATATAAAGTATATAAAAAATACAGAGAATATATTAGAAATATTTTATTATTCTTATAATTTTTATATCAGAACTCTAGAGTAAAAAGTCTATGGCCCCTACCTATTCCATACATCTCTTATCAAAGTCCGCAAATTTCCAACAGTATATACTGCTGCATCTTTGTATAATGCCCACATGAACCTTTTGGCTCATAAATTGTGTGTAAATCTGGCTCTGGTACTAGCCAGTGCCTCCTCAGTCATTTACCTCACCGCACGCCCCTGCTAAAATCACACTGAATGGGGCAAAGTAAAGTCCAGTTCCAATGTAAGTCATGTTATTTGCATTGGCAGTCATTTAACACACAGATTGTGATAACTTGCAAGAAAAGTAGCCAAAAAAAAAAAGAAGCAAGTTAACAAACCATCCTTCGGCCAAAGTGGTTTATTTGTAGATTTGACATATTTAATGATTGAATGGGTCGCCCACGCTGACAGTTCCTAGGATTATGAAATATGCAAATCTATTAAGATTCGCTTTATTCCCTATATCAAATCATCCAACCTCTACAGACTATGAGATAATATGTAAGGTTGTCAGGCCTCAGAGCAAGGTTGTACTTACAGTGGGGACATGGGAAGCCAATGCTATAGGTCTCGGAGGATTAGGAAGCCAACCTCTGGGACCAGGGGCGGATTGGGAACAAAAAGCGGCCCTGGAAAAATTTGTACTAGTGGCCCCACATGGCAAGCACCAGAGGTGTAAGGTCTAGCCATGGGCCATGGCAGCAGCACCCTCCCCCCAAGACTTTCCAGATAGTAGGCATGTCCAGCATCAAGGGGGAAGTTAAAAAGAAATAAAATTAAATATTATGAGCACATTATATGATACACCTTCAGAATTTAGGAAACTATATCATTCTTTAGAAATATATATTTTCTTGCTTATTACACCAACCGTATCCCAATCACTATTCACTCAATCTTATATGTCAGCCAAGCAGGCAGAGAGAGCATACACTAGATCATCTGCAATCACAGGCTAAGTGGCAAAGTAATTTTTATATATGCAAATTATTTTGCATCTTATTCATTATGTCTATAAAAAGGACCACATGTCCTCAAACAAAACAGGCCCCCACGGGTGCGTCGGCCCACCGGGAATCTTCCCTGGGCACCCTATGGCCAGTCCGCCTCTGTCTGGGACCCACTTCCCCTGTGCCTAGCTAACCTACAAGCCAAGTGCAGGTGCCGAGGGGCAGTGATGGTTCTTCCCCCTGGGTGGCAGCACTACAGTACTTGTACATTTTTTATTTATTTATTAACAGTTTCTTATATAGCGTAGCAGATTCCATTGTGCATTACAATTGATCCCTAGTAACGGTCCTGCTGAGACTTTTCTATACTATACATATATATTCCAGGATATGCAGCCAAAATATTAATACTTACTATGTTGACATTTATAATGTCAAGAATATTGAGAGAATGCACAATTTTTAGATAATTTGTTTGGACTTTGCATATATGATATAAGCATCTAAACGGCAGTCCTTTAATTCTGTATGGACTGCAAACAGAATTGAAAAGTAAATAACAATATTGCCCTGGCAACTGGTTGAAATGAAGTTTAAAAGGAACCTTTTAACAAACCATGAACACGCTCTAATGAAGCCCTATTTGGGTGAAATGCGTATGTGCACACCCACAACATACGACTAGAAACCTTGTTGTCTCTGGAGACCCTCCCTGCACACACTGGTAAGGAAGAGGAGAGAAGGAGTGTCAATCTGCCGTTTTAATACCTGCAGGATTATTGACGCTATAAATGTTATAGTTTTGAACAATATGTGACCATTGCTATGTTTTTTTCAGTTCAATTTATATCTATTAAGGGCCTTACACACTGGCAGATAATACTGCACAATATGAACGTTCTCGTTCATTAATGAACGAGAACTCGTTCATATTGTGCAGTGTGTAGGCACCAACGATGAACGATGCGCGGCCCCGCGCTCTTTCATCGTTGGTGCCCCGTCACTTATACGTGCAGGCCAGTGGCAAACGCAGGATTTCTAGAGGGGGGTTTCCAAATGCAATCTCCAAATATCCCACTCTGCGGAACATTATAGATGATCTATAGTGTAGGCTGTAATAAACATATTTAAATTATATAAATAATATAAGTGGTCAGGAAAAGGTTAAACATACTATAATAAAGGCACAAACATAATAGAACCAGTACTGCACTTTCTAAGCACACATTCTTCCACCTCATGGTAAGGCTCCTGTCTCTTCTTTCTGGTAGCTACTCTCTGGTCCAGTGCACTGAATGAGGGCTCAGAACCACACACACAGCAAACTTTGTAGGAGAAGCTGCCACCACTGGGCATGTGCAACAGCGTATTCTATATCATTGATATTGTTGTCATAATTTGCCACTTGCAAAGGGGAGGGGGGTTTCTGGGCAACCAGAAACCCCAGTGTCAAACGCAGGATTTCCAGAGGGGGGGTTTCCAAATGTAATCCACAGTCTACCACTCTGCAGAACATGGAATACAGTATTAATATGTGAGACTATAGACGGTCTATAGTATAGACTGTATCAAACATTTAAATAATATAAATAAGATAAGTGGTCATGAAAAAGGTTAAACATAGTTTAATAAATACATACGCCAACACAATGGAACCAGTACTACACTTTCTAAGCACACATTCTCCCACCTCATGGTAAGGCTCCTGTCTCTTCTTCCAACTAGCTACTCTCTGGTCCAGTGCACTGATTGAGTGCTCAGATCCACACACAGCAAACTTGATAGAGGAAGCTGCTACCACTGGACATGTGCAGCAGCTCTGCTCTGTCTCTTAACTTGCATGATGTGGCAGCAGCTCTAGTAATCGTATTATATACCGTTGCTATTGTCAAAATTTGAGCAAATTGCCAAGAGAAGGGGGGTTTCCGGGAAACCAGAACCCCCCCCTGCGTTTGCCTATGAACCCCCCTGCGTTTGCTTATGCAGGCCAATATGGACGAGATTGTCCATATTAGCATGCATTGCTATGGCGCTGGGTGACGGGGGGAGTGAAGAAACTTCACTCCCCCCATCACCTGCCCCCTGCCGCTGGGTTGCCCGTCTGCCGTATCAGCGGTTGGGCAGCTCGGCGGCGGGTCACCCAGTCTGTAGGGCCCATTATACTGTTATACATATATATATATATATATATATATATATATATATATATACATAAATCTACTATATAAAAGTGAAAATGTGTGTCCTTCCGTCTGTTTCTCTAACGTCCTTGAGGATGCTGGGACTCCGTAAGGACCATGGGGAATAGACGGGCTCCACAGGAGATAGGGCACTTTAAGAAAGCTTTGGACTCTGGGTGTGCACTGGCTCCTCCCTCTATGCCCCTCCACCAGACCTCAGTTTTACATTGTGCCCAGAGCAGGATGGGTGCACTGCAGAGAGCTCTACTGAGTTCTCTGCCTAGAAGCATTTTTGTTTGGATTTTTTTCTACTTTTTTACAGGGAGCACTGCTGGCAACAGGCTCCCTGCATCGAGGGACTGAGGAGAGAGGGGCAGACCTTCTTGTCTAAGATAGGCTCTGCTTCCTCGGTTACTGGACACCATTAGCTCCAGAGGGGGTGAACACAGGTTCTTACTGGGCGTCCACCCCCGGAGCCACGCCGCCGTTCTCCTCACAGAGCCAGAAGAACCGAAGTCAGAAGACGTCAGGCGGCAGAAGCCTTCAGCTTCACTGAGGTAACGCACAGCACTGCAGCTGTGCGTCATTGCTCCCATACACCTCACATACTCCGGTCACTGTAAGGGTGCAGGGCGCAGGGGGGTGGGGGGCGCCCTGGGCAGCAATATAACACCTCTATTAAGGCAAAAGACAATATACATGTACAGGTGGGCACTGTACATGTATATAAAAGAGCCCCCGCCATATTTTAGTAAGTTTGAGCGGGACAGAAGCCCGCCGCCGAGGGGGCGGGGCTTCTCCCTCAGCACTCACCAGCGCCATTTTCTCTCCACAGCACCGCTGAGAGGAAGCTCCCCGGACTCTCCCCTGCTTACACACGGTGAAGGGGTGTTTAAAAGAGAGGGGGGGGGGCACATAATTGGCGGATAACATATTATACAGCGCGGCTGGGGGAAAAACATTTTGTGTTGGTCTCCAGGGTTATTGCGCTGGGGTGTGTGCTGGCATACTCTCTCTCTCTGTCTCTCCAAAGGGCCTTGAAGGGGATACTGTCTTCAGAAATGAAGTGTGTCGGTACGCGTATGTCGACATGTTTGATGAGGAAGGCTCGCTTAATGTGGAGGGGGAGTGCTTGAATGTCATGTCGCCGTCGGCAACACCGACACCGGAATGGGTGGATATGCTGAATGTCTTGAATGCAAATGTCAATCTATTGCATAAAAGGTTAGACAAGGCTGAAGCTAGGGATCAGTCAGGTAGCCAGTCCATGCCTGTCCCTGTGGCGCCAGGCCCTTCGGGGTCTCAGAAGCGCACCATATCCCAGATCGATGACACAGATACCGACACGGATACTGACTCTAGTGTCGACTATGAAGATGCAAAATTACAGCCGAGGGTGGCAAAAGGTATTCGGTACATAATTATTGCCATTAAAGAGGTTTTGCACATTACTGAGGAACCCCCTGTCCCTGACACGAGGGTACACATGTATAAAGGGAAAAAGCCTGAAGTCACCTTTCTGTCCTCATTTGAACTGAGTGAATTGTGCGAAAAGGCTTGGGAATCTCCGGATAGGAGACCACAAGTTCCCAAAAGGATTCTTATGGCGTATCCTTTTCCACAAACGGATAGGATACGATGGGAATCTTCGGCCAAAAGTAGACAAGGCGCTGACATGCTTGTCCAAAAGGTGGCACTGCCTTCTCAGGATACGGCTTCCCTCAAGGATCCTGCTGATCGCAGGCAGGAAATTACCATGAAGCACATTTACACTCATTCAGGTACTATTGTTATGGTGTCGGCCTGGGTTTGTAGTGCGGTTGTGGCATGGGCAGATTCCTTATCTACGGAGATTGACACCTTAGATAGGGATGCCATTCAAATGACCATAGAGCATATCAGAGATGCTGCCTTGTATATGAGAGATGCTCAGAGAGACATTTGTTTATTAAGCTCCAGAATAAATGCTATGTCTATTTCTGCTAGGCGGCTCTTGTGGACCCGACAGTGGACGGGAGATGCCGATTCAAAGAGGCATATGGAGTCCTTGCCTTACAAAGGGGAGGAGTTGTTTAGAGACGGCCTCGCGGACCTTGTCTCTACTGCTACGGCTGGTAAGTCGAATTTCTTGCCTTATGTCCCCTTGCAGCATACAAAAAAGGCACCTCATTATCAAATGCAGTCCTTTCGTTCCAATAAAAACAAAAAGGTACGGGGATCGTCCTTTGTTGCCAGAGGGAAAGGCAGGGGAAAGAAGCTGCACACAGCTAGTTCCCAAGAGCAGAAGTCCTCCCCTGCGTCTGCAAAGTCCACCGCATGACGCTGGGGCTTCCCGGGGGGAGGCAGATCTAGTGGGGGCTCGTCTTCGGTTTTTCAGCCACGTCTGGGTTCACTCGCAGGTGGATCCCTGGGCATTAGAGATTGTTTCTCAAGGATACAGGCTGGAATTCGAAGACTTGCCTCCTCGCCGGTTTTTCAAGTCGGCTCTGCCGGCTTCCCCGTCAGAAAGGGAGCTAGTGTTGGCAGCAATCCAAAAATTGTATATTCAACAGGTGATTGTCACAGTTCCTCATCTCCAGCAAGGAGAGGGATATTACTCAACCCTGTTTGTGGTCCCGAAACCGGACGGTTCGGTCAGACCCATTTTAAACCTAAAATCCCTGAACCTGTACTTGAAGAGGTTCAAGTTCAAAATGGAATCACTCAGGGCGGTCATCGCCAGCCTGGAGGGGGGGATTGGATGGTGTCCCTGGACATAAAGGATGCTTACCTTCATGTTCCGGTATTCCCCCCTCATCCGGCGTTCCTGAGATTTGCAGTGCAGGGCTGTCACTACCAATTTCAGACTTTGCCGTTTGGGCTTTCCACGGCCCTGAGAATTTTCACCAAGGTAATGGCGGAAATGATGGTGCTCCTGCGCAATTATCCCATACTTGGACGATCTCCTCATAAAGGCGAGATCTCGGGAGAAGTTGCTGGACAGCGTGTCTCTGTCCATGAAGACGTTGCAGTTACACGGCTGGATTCTCAATATACCGAAGTCCCAGCTAGTCCCGACAACGCGTATAACTTTTTTGGGCCTGATTCTAGACACAGACCAGAAAAAGGTTTTTCTTCCAGTCGAAAAGGTTCAGGAGCTCATAGCCCTGGTCAGGAACCTATTAAAACCAAAACAGGTTTCAGTGCATCATTGCACGCGGGTCCTGGGGAAGATGGTGGCTTCATACGAGGCCATCCCTTTCGGCAGGTTCCATGCGAGGACTTTTCAATGGGACCTCTTGGACAAGTGGTCCGGGTCCCATTTACAAATGCATCGAAGGATCACCCTGTCTCCCAGGACCAGGGTATCTCTCCTGTGGTGGCTGCACAGTGCTCACCTACTAGAGGGTCGCAGGTTCGGCATTCAGGACTGGGTCCTGGTGACCACGGACGCAAGCCTCCGAGGCTGGGGAGCAGTCACACTGGGAAGAAATTTCCAAGGTCTCTGTTCAAATCTAGAGACTTGTCTCCACATCAACTTCCTGGAGTTGAGGGCCATATACAACGCCCTGCGTCAAGCGGAGGAATTGCTTCGGAAAAAAACGGTTCTGATTCAGTCAGACAATGTCACGGCAGTGGCTCATATAAACCGCCAAGGTGGAACGAGGAGCAGAGTGGCCATGGCATAAGCGACCAGGATTCTACGCTGGGCGGAAGGCCATGTAAGCGCGCTATCAGCAGTGTTCAGCCCGGGGGTGGACAACTGGGAGGCGGACTTCCTCAGCAGGCACGACCTGCATCCAGGAGAGTGGTGACTTCATCAAGAAGTCTTCGCACAGATCACGGGTCGGTGGGGACTGCCTCAAATAGACATGATGGCATCCCGTCTCAACAAAAAGCTAAAGCGGTATTGCGCCAGGTCAAGGGACCCTCAGGCGGTAGCGGTGGACGCTCTGGTAACACCTTGGGTGTTCAGATCGGTCTAAGTGTTTCCTCCACTTCCTCTCATACCCAAAGTGTTGAGAATAATAAGAATAAGCAGGGTCAGAACAATCCTCATTGTTCCAGATTGGCCACGGAGGACTTGGTATCCGGAGCTGCAAGAGTTGCTCACAGAAGATCCGTGGCCTCTTCCTCTAAGGCAGGACATGCTGCGGCAGGGGCCCTGTCTGTTCCAAGACTTACCGCGGCTGCGTTTGACGGCATGGCGGTTGAACGCCGGATCCTAGCTGAAAAAGGGATTCCGGAGGAGGTCATTCCTACCCTGATCAAGGCTAGGAAAGACATGACGTTAAAACATTATCACCGTATATGGTGAAAATATGTTTCTTGGTGTGAGGCCAGAGCTGCTCCTATGGAGGAGTTCCATTTGGGCCGTCTACTTCACTTCCTTCAAACAGGAGTGACTTTGGGCCTAAAATTAGGGTCCATAAAGGTCCAAATTTCGGCCTTATCCATTTTCTTTCAAAGAGAATTAGCCTCTCTTCCTGAAGTACAGACTTTTGTGAAGGGTGTGCTGCATATTCAGCCTCCCTTTGTGCCTCCGGTGGCGCCTTGGGATCTTAACGTGGTGTTACGTTTCCTCAAGTCACCTTGGTTTGAACCACTCAAAACTGTGGAGTTGAAATACCTCACGTGGAAAGTGGTCATGTTGTTGGCATTGGCTTTGGCAAGACGTGTTTCAGAATTGGCGGCTTTATCACATAAAAGCCCATACTTGGTTTTTCACATAGATAGGGCAGAGTTGAGGACTCGTCCTCACTTTCTGCCAAAAGTGGTCTCATCTTTTCATGTGAACCAACCTATTGTCGTGCCTGTGTCTACACGGGACTTGGAGGATTCCGAGTCCCTGGATGTGGTCAGGGCTTTGAAGATTTATGTGACCAGAACGGCTAGAATCAGGAAGACTGATGCTCTGTTTGTTCTGTATGCGGCCAACAAGGTTGGCGCTCCTGCTTCAAAGCAGACTATTGCTCGCTGGATCTGTAATACGATTCAGCAGGCGCATTCTACGGCAGGTTTGCCATTGCCTAAATCGGTTAAGGCCCATTCCACTAGGAAAGTGGGATCTTCTTGGGCGGCTGCCCGAGGGGTCTCGGCATTGCAATTGTGCCGAGCTGCTACTTGGTCGGGTTCAAACACATTTGCAAAGTTCTACAAGTTTGATACCCTGTCTGAGGAGGACCTCATGTTTGCTCAATCGGTGCTGCAGAGTCATCCGCACTCTCCCACCCGTTTAGGAGCTTTGGTATAATCCCCATGGTCCTTACGGAGTCCCAGCATCCTCAAGGACGTTAGAGAAAATAAGATTTTACTTACCGGTAAATCTATTTCTCGTAGTCCGTAGAGGATGCTGGGCACCCATCCCAAGTGCGGACTTCTTCTGCAAGACTTGTATATAGTTGTTGCTTACATAAGGGTTATGTTCTAGTTTTTCGGTTGAACCGAGGCTATGTTGTTGTTCATACTGTTGACTGGGTAGCGTATCACAAGTTATACGGTGTGATTGGTGTGGCTGGTATGGATCTCACCCTTAGATTTACAAAAATCCTTCCTCGTACTGTCCATCTCCTCTGGGCACAGTTTCCCTAACTGAGGTCTGGAGGAGGGGCATAGAGGGAGGAGCCAGTGCACACCCAAAGTCCAAAGCTTTCTTAAAGTGCCCTATCTCCTGCGGAGCCCATCTATTCCCCATGGTCCTTACGGAGTCCCAGCATCCTCTACGGACTACGAGAAATAGATTTACCGGTAAGTAAAATCTTATTATTTCTATACAAATCCACAGTTTACAAGCGAAGATCGTGAAATTGTACATACGAGAGTATTAAAACACGTCGGAGGCAACTAATTTTTTTTTAAATATCTAGCACCCCTAGGTGGGGAGACAGCAGCACATAGTATATCAGGAGACAGCATAACTCCGGAATTGCTGGAGCAATGTACTAAAAAATTGGTACACATATGCCTTACACTGTGGGGGGAAGACACTGTCAAAGTCTAAAAAATATTCCAGTACACACATCACGTACAAACCACACACACATGCCCGCTGCGCATGCACTTGTTCCGCCATGCGTGCACATATTCGCAAATTGCGTGTGGTCGCACCCACGGTCCTGCGCGGGTTGAGCCTGGTATGAGTAATTACAGTGGAGTTTGTACTCTCATGGAAAAGCCACAAAGACATATCATAAATCTAATATATATATATATATATTGTAAAAATCCCACACTGTCTGCGTTAACCTTTAAATAGCATGAAAATCAGTCACACATAAATTAAAACTCCCAGAGACTAAAATACAATGGCCTTATTTACACTAAGCTTTGAAATTCTATAAAGAAGGCATACACCTTTGTTTACTAAAATAGCCAAGTTTCTATTTAAAACAATGAGTACTGAATTGTCATTGTCTCACCTGAAAGTAAAAACAAACGAAGTGACAATACCCAGGAACCGATTCTGTTTAGAAAATCAGAAACAATAGCTAGCCACAACAAGACCAGACAGATAGAAATTTTAAGATATTAACATTCCTAGTCTAAAACCCATGGAAATGTAGGTGTCCATATATATATATATATATATATATATATGAATGAATAAATATATAATTCCTAACAAATTGTAATAGCAGGAGTATGTGTGTACGTGTGTGTGTGTGTGTATATATATATATATATATATATATATATATATATGAATATGTGGATATATGTATATCTTGAAGATTGAAATAGATAATCATATCATGTGTGGGATCATATTGTTCAGAGACACGTAAACATTAATCTGGTGGGAATAAGAACATTATTAAATATTACCTCATTAAGTTATTAATAATACCAGATTTATGATTAATGTGATGGGTTTAACTGATCATGGGGCGGGAACTCAGATGTAAACAACAGAAACCACATCTCAAGTCCTAGCCATCGCCCACTTCTTGAACTGACCAATGGTCCCCGGTGCACAGGACATGTTCCACCCCCGAACCAATGGAAGAAGAGCACACAGTGTCTATTGTATTATGTTATGATCTACTGAATAAAGAGCGAGCTGCAGGCCAGGTCACTATCACAAACTCTTAACGCTTTCAACCTGATTAGCGGAGGACCGGGACCGGGAAGCGCACACGATTATTCACACGTATGTACATTGACTGTAGCCATTATTCTGTTTAGATTTATCTTGTTAGCCTGTAGTGTATGATTTGTACTGTTTTACCTTTTGAAATAATCCACGGTGGCCTTAGAACCCTGTGGTTTCAACTACAAATCGGTGTTGTGTCCTCACTTTCCTGCAAGGGTCTAAAGCGTATTTAACTGTATAAGGTTCATAAGTATTGATAAGGTGTACGCACTGCGGATACTTTATACCGCCAGTGCTACTTAAGATTTAAAGTATAACATCAGGACTTCCGGTTCCGGCCTCATGGAGAACTGAGCTCCGTCCTGAGCTCCGTCCGCCGCTCCCCAACAAATACCTTTTACAAGGCTTTTAAAGCCTCGTTTCGACCCCGGAGCCTCCAGCAGTGTCCCAGTGACCGATCCCCCTGCAAATGGAGAAGTTTTTGGCCCCGCTGACGGCGCACCCCCAGCCGGACCACCAGCAGCAGCAACAGTCGCAGCCTCCACGCCAGGAGAAGCGGCGCGCTGCGGGAACGATGACGGCGGATTCCGCTATCGATAGCGCTCCCCCCCTCCACAAAAAGACTGTAGCCGAGGGAACAGCTTCTGGGGGCCAAGTAAGTGCCGGCAACGAGACCCCTGTGACTTACACAGACGTAGTGGCAGCCATAACAGCCACCATGACACCCCTTCTCACTAAGGCTGTGGCTGACATTACCAGTCAACTTCAGCACCTCACACACAGAGTCTCCAAAACAGAGCAGCAAGTCACTGCTGTCTCCCATGACGTAGAGGGTTTACAACTTACAGTAAAACGTCTCACTAATGATAATTACCAGCTATGGAACAAGATCGACGACATTGAGAACAGATCGCGTCGTAATAACATTAGGCTGGTTGGTCTGCCCGAATCTATCAAGGGACCTGCATTGGCCCACTTTGTCCGCAACACTCTCCCCTCGCTCCTAGGCATTGAGTCAGTTTGCCAGGACATGGTTATAGAGAGGGTACATAGGGTGGGTCCGACACCGACCCCTAACAGACCGAGACCCCGCGTTACACTGTTCCGCTGCCTAAACTATTTACACAAGATGGAGATCTGGTCAGCCTCTCGCAAGGCCAAAACCCTGTCATGGGAAGGACACAAACTACATATATTTCAGGACTACTCTGCAGAGCTATCGCGAGCCAGAAAAGGCTTTTCACCCGTATGCTCGAGGTTGGTCGCAGAAGGACGAAAATTTGGCCTGTTATACCCTGCTAGACTCCGCATTTACGATGGGACCTCGTTCAAGGACTTTTCCAACCCCCCGGATGCCATGGCATATCTCCAGGAGCTGTCCCAAGCGAAAGACGCCGACATCACAGATTCCACAGAATAACGTTTCAAAGCCTTAACCCCGTTATGTCATGCCTTGGCCATTTAAAGGAAAAGCAGTTACTTCAGCTCATATCATAACAATCAGATTATCACATTTGCAGATTAAGTTATATGATATGTTTATTTACATGCTTTATAGTACACTGCGGAGACCTCCTGGTCACCCTTATATTTCGATGCACACTGGGGAGCAGGGACGGACCTACCCCTCCCCGCCGGATGTGTTTCTTGTTTTTTACACTGTTTTTACTTAGCTATTACGGAAGTGCGGCGCCAGATCCTAACTTCTGGCTGCCCCCTCTTAGGTCTGCTCATCCCCCTCTTCCCTCTATCTCTACCTGCACTCTTGCTGTCATTCCTTTCCCTCCTTTCCTCTCAAGCACAACTCTTAGCTCTGTGAATTGGCTAGATGTTGCAGTAACTCATAATGTACTCATGATGAAGGCTGTTACCCTAAACCCCCAATGTTTTGATACACTCTTCCTGTTTCTCCCAGTTTCCGGAGGGGATGCCTGATCTTCGCTACGCCACATGGAATGTTGGAGGAATTAACTCCCCAGCGAAAAGGAGGAAACTCCTGATTTACTTACAGAAAAGTGGCGTGGACGTGGCATTCCTTCAGGAAACCCACCTAACCCCGTCTGAAACCTTGAAATTGGGAATGCTGGGTTGGTCTGTATTGGCATCCTCCTCTTACAACTCCAGAGCACGTGGTGTAGCTATCCTGGTACGCAGATCTCTACCCTTCGAAATACACAACACCACTGCAGATGACTCAGGTAGATTCGTAGTAGTTTCTGTAGACTTGCTGGGTAAAACATTTATTCTGGCTAACATATACGCTCCCCCCCCTTATTCCAAGTCATACCTCCGCCAGCTAATAGCCCTTCTGACTCCCTACATGGGAGATAACCTCATCATCGGAGGGGACTTTAACCTGATCTCTTCCTCACTCCTAGACAAATCCTCAACACATAAGATCTCTCACTCCACACTCCCCAAACTAGGCATCCCCTTCTTCTCATCTACCCTACAGGTTATAGATCTCTGGCGAGCTCTAAACCCAACAGAGAGGGAATACACCTGTCTCTCAGCGGCGCACGGCTCTCTCTCCCGCATTGACTACTTCTTTATTTCCCATACTCTTTTTCCTCAAGTTACCCAATGCACCATTGCCCCCATCTCCCTCTCTGACCACGCCTTGGTCACCTTTACTGCCCATTTCCCCGACGATAGAGATACAACTAAAATGTGGAAATTCCCCTCTAGGTTCTGCAAATCTCTAACTTTCAAATCCTTCTTGGAGGCTGCTTGGGAAGACTTTTGTACCAACAACTCTGAACACATTAATTCCGACCCTTTCCTGTTCTGGATGTCGGCAAAAGCCGTACTCAGAGGTGCAATTTTATCTTTCACCGCAGCTTCCAACAAGAAATATTCGGCTCAATATCTGACACTTCAAGACACTTTATCCCAATCTTTTCAGACCTATAAATCATCCCCCTCCCCAGCCACAAAACAGGCATATCTGACATCCAAAGTCCATTTTGATGAATTTCTATCGGAAATGGGTGACAGGTACCTTTTTTCAGTCCATCACAAATTCCACAAGTTTGGCAACAAAACTGGACGCCTACTCTCCAATTTACTAAAAGGTACTCATTCACCAGCGATCGTACATCCCCTTCGCACCACACAAGGAACCCTGACATCCACGAATAAACAGATAGCTCAGATTATGCATACATTCTACTCACAGCTTTATACGTCAAACAGTCCAAACATTCCCTCACAAACAACATCACCCCAGCCCAACACCCCCACTCACCCTCCAGAGCCCACCCACTCTTCACCCCCTTCAGGGACACACCAGCCCTCCTCCTTCTTTTGGGAGGCTCTCCCTTACCCAGCCCTGTCGGAAGAACTGGCTTCTCAACTTCTATCCCCAATTACTCTAACTGAAGTCCGCCTGGCAATTGGGCAATTGAAGCCTCATAAGGCCCCAGGCCCCGATGGCTATACTGGGGAATTTTATAAAATGCTCCACCACAAATTTGATTTTATCCTAGTTGAGGTTTTCAATTCCCTGTTGCTAGGGAAGACCCCCCCTCCACATTTCAACTCAGCCATCCTTAAACTACTCCCAAAGCCTGGAAGGGACCTGTCGCTCCCCGGCTCGTACCGCCCAATATCCCTGCTGAACCTGGACTACAAGCTTTTTGCAAAAATTATAGCTGACCGCCTAAAATTCACGCTTCCCCACACCATCCATCCAGATCAGACCGGCTTCATAGTCGGCAGGCATTCAGTGGTCAACGTGAGAAAGGTGATAGCAGCGTTACACTCCTGCCAATCCGATTCAGCTCACACAGGCTCTGCCATCCTATCCCTAGATGCGGAAAAAGCCTTCGACCTAGTCGAATGGCCACACCTCTATACTACCCTACACCGATTTGGCTACCCAAAACCCTTTATCCAAGCTATCAAAACTCTTTATTCATCTCCAACTACCCAAATATCTTGCAACGGCTTCCTCTCCAACCCCTTTTCTATTGGAAAAGGTACAAGACAGGGCTGCCCCTTATCCCCTCTTCTATTTGCCATTGCCTTGGAACCCTTGGCCATTGCCCTTAGACTCTCTACCTCTTACACTGGTATCTTTGTTGGGACAACCGAACTTAAGGTCGCCTTATTTGCAGATGACATGCTCTTATTTATATCTGACCCACTTTCATCTATCCCTGAAATCCTACGCCTGATCTCAGATTTTGGTACAATGGCGGGATACAAGATTAATGTTGAAAAATCAGAATTACTTCCTTTAAATGTTTCCCCCTCCTTGCTCTCCACACTCACGCAGACCACTACCTTCACGATCACACAGTCACACCTCAAATACTTGGGAATCAGTATCCCGCGAGATAATGCTAGTACATATGAGCTAAATTTTTCAACAGTTATCTCTACTGTCCTTACCAAACTAGAGGGCTGGGCCACTCTTCCCCTATCTATGATGGGACGGATTGCAGTCCTTAAATCGGTAATATTTCCGAAAATCTTTTATATCATGCAATCCCTTCCAATTGGCCTCAAGGACCTGGACATCATCAAGCTGCGCAGAGCTATGACCCGTTTTATCTGGCAAGGAAAGAAGCCCAAGATAGCTTTTGCGAAGCTGGTGATGGACAAGTCAGAGGGAGGGTTCGGAGTCCCAGATTTTGCATCATATTCCCTTACAATCTTCCTTCGATATGCCACAGACTGGCTACTGGGCAAGAGCACTTACACAGACCTAGCCTTAGACACGAATGCCCTCAGCCCATTCTCTCCTGGTGCTCTTCTACACACAAAAAAGGCCCTGATTCCACCCCCCATCTTGAAACACCCTCTATTCAGAGACACCTATCTTAGCTGGGTGAAAATCCATAAGAAATTAAAACTAAACCACACTGCTTCCACATATATACCTCTCTGGGGAAACCCATCCTTCCCTCCATCTCTTCACAACATCTTATTCCTCCAATGGCGGGAGAGGGGGCTGTGCTCTGCATCACAGGTTTTCGATCCAGGCGGACACATCACGCAATTTGAAACGCTGAGAGACAGATATTCTCTACCCTCCTCTCACTTCTTCATGTACCTTCAAGTGAGACACTACCTGACATCACTTAACCTTAATCCCCCTCACACAACTCACCTCTCCCCACTAGCAAAAATTTTAAAGCAATGGGAGTCCAAAGCTTACAAAATCAAACAGCTATATACTCACCTAGTGAACATTCCAGCCACAACATACCTACCAAAACTAGCTGCAGCATGGCAATCAGAGATATCGAATATCACCTCCTACGACCAACTGCTTAGCCACCATCAACGCACCTTATCAATATTGAACTCTGCATACCTTCAAGAGGTCCACCTCAAAACCATACATAGAGCATACTTACCACCTTACAACCAAGATGCCGATAGCCCCTCCAACTCTAATAAATGCCCTAAATGCAAAGGGGCCAGAGCCACCTTCTACCATTGTCTCTGGAGTTGTACTAGGATCCAGCGCTTTTGGAATAAGGTGTTAGGATTTATTAACTCCAACTTCCACATCTCTCTACGCCCAGACCCGAGGGCTTGCCTATGTATGAATTTCTCAACGTGGAACTCGATACCTGGGGTTAAGCCACTATATCCCATGTTTACCATGCTTTTTACGATCGCAAAAAAAATGATCCTGAAACGCTGGGTTGTCAGATCCATCCCCTCTTTAGCTGAAGTCTTAAAAGTTATGCTGACATATATTTATTTTGACCGCAAAACTACCATTCTCACGGGTTATTCCAGTCTTGCGAAGTTCCACAAAAAATGGAGTCCTTATTTGTCCACTCTAGACCCGGACACCCAAACGCAAATAACCTCAGCCTTTGAAAACCCCCTGTGGAAGATGTCCAAAGGACCAACTAGATAACGCAACTGTGGGAATTAACCACACATCTTTCTTTGAATAACAATTTTACCCCTTCCCCCTGCATGATTGTTTGTCGGGTTGTACGTCTGGTATAATACCTTCTCATCTCCCATGCCTTCAATTACCCCCATGTATGCTTTTCCTTCACCTTTATATTTTCTCCCTCACCCTATATACCCACCTCTGACTCTATGTTTTTAGCCCTCACTCCATGAACATAAATGATGAAGAATGTAACAATTCCTCCATACACAACATCTTGGGTACACGCCTGGAAGGCACCTTACCCAAACCAGTAAAAACCAAGTAGTAGTGCTCTTTCTATCCCCACCCCCCCCCCCCCGCTCTTTTCACCCTTCCCTCACCTCCTCCCTTCTAAACCCCCCTTTTTCCCAAACTCACTCTTTAAGTTACAATGTTATTACTTAAATATTTACCTAAAAATTGTCTGGATCACACCTACAGGGGTCTACAACTACAAAATACCATTTATTGGAGAGACCGAAGTACGTGAGACAATTTACTGTTTAGCTGCTCTTATCTCCTCGTTTTTTACATGTTTACATGTTTTGTGTTTTGTGTTTTGCTTGCCGAATGTACTCCTACATTTATATTCAAAAACTCAATAAAAATCAGTTTTGCAAAAAAAAAAAGTATAACATCATCACAGTGCTTTGCGGCACATGGTTTAGAGTGTAAGAATAACATTGCATTACATTACGAATAAGGTTTAAAGGTTATCAATTGTGTGTGCGCGCGCTGTGCATACTCTGTACACTCAGCGCGGCGTGTGTACGCCAAGTACGTACCACGTACGGGACTCTGTACGCAAATAGCGTACAAAGTGCGTAGCGCGTGTATTCAGTCTAGCGGCCATAGCGGCTCCACGGTAAAAGTGTATCTAGAGGTATAGCTTTATGGTTTAAGATAATATCAACATTATCAACACCCCTAGCACCCCTAGGGGTGACGCAGCAGCACTGAGTATTTCAGCAGACAGCATAACTCTGGAATGCCTGCAGCAATTTACAACAAACTTGGTACACATATGACTTACAATCTGGGAACAAACACTGTGGGGGTAAGACACCCCTAGCACCCCTAGGGGAGAGGCAGCAGCACAGAGTTTTTCAGCAGACAGCATAACTCTGGAATGCCTGGAGCAATTTACACCAAACTTGCTACACAAATGACTTACACTCTGGGAACAAACACTGTGGGGGTAACAAACCACTAGCACCCCTTGGGGTGGGCCAGCAGCACAGAGTATATCAGGACATCCATGATATGTCAGTGATGACAGGGCTGCATGTGACAAGGCCAGTGACATGATCTGAGGAGGGGAATGGAGGCTGCAGGAAGCCACAGACTGAGAGTTGTATAGTGGGAAGAGCAGGGTCCCTTGGGGGACCAAAAAGGGGTGCGGTCCCTACACAAAGTGCATCAGGGAAGCAAGATATGCCTAGTACATATTAGATCTCCAACCAACGTAAATTAACAAATTATCATTCTAATTTACCATCCTCATCCCGTACCAAAGCATGGGTATTCAGCTATCTACAATGTAATTTATATTGTGTGTTTAATATTTACATTTATTTTTGTAAACAGACATTCTTAAAATCCGGGGCAACGCCGGGTACTCCAGCTAGTATATAATAAATTAATTTGTTAAACATAATTATAGTATCCTGATCCATATGATCACACACATCACTCCTGTGGCCACCGTTGGCCAAAAAGCCCATCATGCAGGAGAACACCCTGCACTCAGCCCCTCCCTGTTCATTTGGGAAGGTTGTAACAAAATGACCAATGTATCTCCTCCACCCCATCTCTAATTATTGCCCTGTGGGGTAACTCAGCTTTCCTTCCAGGCCTTTCACAGCGGATGTCCTCTGTGTGGTTTAGGGCAGGAATAAAGTCTCTTCAGTGATTTTTCACTAGCACTTTGAGTGTCACTAGTACAGTATCTGCAGGTTAGACATTTTACTTCACTGCCTCCTGATAGACTAGCTTTGAAAACCTTTGCTCTCTGGTCATCTTTCAAAGTGCCTGATCTTGATGCTCCTCAATGCTCTCCTTCCTACTTTAAATAGTGAAAAGGATGTTTCAAATGAAATGAGGAGCCGACTTATACCCCTTTCACACTGACAAAAGCCTGGTCGCACCCGGGAATGTGTACACGGGGAGCTTCCCAGGTGCGACCCGGCTTGAGAGAGACCCCTTCAGACTTGCGGCCCGACCCGGCATATTGCCGGATTGGTGACGTCACCGCTGACTCTACCGGAGGCTGTGCTTGGAGATAATCATCTCCATCACCGCTTCCTCCTATGCAGAGAACGGGTGGCGGGTCGCCCTGTGTCGGCATACCCGTTCACACTGCACCGCATCCAAGGACGATCCCGGATTCAACCCTGGTCGAGACCTGGGATGAAATGCCGGGACCCTCATCCCGGGATATTGCTCCTGTACCCTTTCACACTGAGCAAATTCCCGGGTTGATACGTGTTTCACTGTATCAACAGTTTTGTCAAGATACCTTGACAAAGCTGTTGATACAGCGAAACGCGTTGGTATAGAAGAGCCGGGCACCACAGATTTCTCGTCTAAACCTGGAATATGCCTAGAAGTCCACTGAATTACTACAAGTGGGGAACCAGCAGATGTCCATAAAGATATACAAGACCCAGCTTTCAATAGGACTAAGCTCTGTCCGGAATCAAGCAATAAAGGTCTGTCTTCAAACATCCATGTGGACTGTTACCTGCTATTCATGAACTTACCCCCAGGACTGTGGCACATTTCCATGGACGGTATATAGTGGTAATATACCAAAGTAATTGCTGTGCTTGCCCTAATTGATGCAATACTTATTTTTAAATTCTTAACCTGTATTAATTGTTGCAACAACCTTTTATGTAATAAAATACAATTTGTTTTACATATCCAGTTTAAAGCGCTGTATATATTCCCTTTCCATTGCCATTCCTAGGGACTAACTATCCCTTCAAACAGCTGCTTTGGGTCAAGCATCAGCTGCTTTGGGTCAAACAGCTGCTTTGGGTCAAGCATCAGCTGCTTTGGGTCAAGCATCCCAAAACAGCTGCTTTGGGTCAAGCTTTGGGTCAAGCTTGGTAATTTTTTCTCTCACATATATATATATATATATATATATATATATATATATATGTAGCGCCAGTGTAGAAATCTCCGGTGCCCTCCTCTGAGGTATAACAACCCACAATATAGCAGATATGGAGAGGCGGCACTCAGAGACTTGGTTACTTTTCAAAAAATCCAAGCGTGTTTATTGTGAAAATATCATCAACGTTTCGTGGTACGCACCCCCTTCCTCAGGATGCAACAAACAACAGGGGGGCGCTCCATAGTGCATAATCTTTTTTTATTTTTCTTAGAAACACAAAGTGCTTGAGACAAATGTTAAAAATACACTCGTACCAGAAGACAACCAGTGTGGGATGGAGGAACCGCATCCCAGCATTCACAGCAGCGCCGGGCAGCCTATATGGAAGGAGAGGGGACTGCTGCAGCGGCGCTTACTATCAATGACATAGCGCTGCTGCGGCTCCAGTCCCCCTCCCTCCTCCTCCTTCTCCGCTGCCCGGCGCTGCTCTCTCCTCCACAGCGCGGTGGCGGCGCACACAGCAGAGGCGGCATGTAATGAGTCAATTTGACTCATTACATTCCGCTGGCCGTGCGCCCTCAGGGCAACTGCGCTGTGTGCCAGGCACACCTGGCACACACGTAGTTACGGCCCTGACGGTGGCCAAACTTCAGCTTCACGTTTGCTTTAGTGTGTGCATAAGGATTAAGCTGCTTATGGTACTTAAGATAACAGCATTAAGGTAACGGGATCTTTGTAACAACGGTAACAATGTGTTGCATTTGAATATTTCATTGTATCAGCCTTGTAATAGGTGATAAACTTTGTTTATTGACTCATATTATTTTTTGAAGTACGTCTTACATTACCCGGCAAAAGTTCATAATCAGTATATTTTATTTTTAAAGTGGTATTCTGTCGGTGTGTTTCATTTTAGTGGTTGTGATTTATATTAAATATGTTTGGTGATAGGATATTTTGATGGTCACTATGGCAACTATACTCACACTGTGGTCATGGAGATCGACGTTGGTCAATTGCATAGGTTCTCAAACTCGGTCCTCAGGACCCCACACAGTGCATGTTTTGCAGGTAACCCAGCAGGTGCACAGGTGTATTAATAACTCACTGATACATTTTAAAAGGTCCACAGGTGGAGCTAATTATTTCACTTGCGATCTGTGAGGAGACCTGCAAAACATGCACTGTGTAGGGTAATGAGGACCGAGTTTGAGAACCTGTGGTCTATTGTTTTTTAAATTCAATAGTTTTTTATTGGTTTTTACAATGTTTTAACATTTAAACATTGCCTAGGGCAAGCATAACATACTTACAACAGCTAGACTATAACACTTAAACAAGTAACAACAACATGCTACGGTATTGCAGAGAGAGCATAGTGTGATGTGGTATTAAATATCTCATTCAGAATCATAAATAGCAATAGAGCAGTGGTGATCCAGAATTCCTATATATTAGACCCACATTGTATTATCTTTTATCACGATATCATCATGCCTTTGGATCCGACCGGCCACGGGCCACTCACCCCAGAGAACTCACACAAAGACCACTCATATCGGGCAGTTAAATAGATCTAGGGTTCAGCAGTATTCATCCTTGAAGCGAAATAGCGAGAGCTCATCCACCTTCCCCATATAGCAATAAACTTTTTTTCCGCATTCCTGGCCAGATATACGAATTTTTCATGTGCAACAGTAGTATTAACCAGAGCAATCCAGGATTGTGGCGCCGGGGCTTCATGAGCCATCCATAATCTGGCTATGCAAACCTTGGCCAGAGCACTGAGGTTTATAACATATCGTCGACTGGGCGGGTCTAGAGTTTCCTCATCTATAGTTGCCAATATGCAAGAGATAGGTGTAAGTACGGTAGAGGGGATACCCGTAACAACTATGGCACGTATAACCTCCTCCCAAAACTTCGACACCAGAGGGCATATCCATATCATATGCCAAAAGTCTGCTCCCATAGTGCCGCATTTGGGACATTTTGAGCTGTGGGATCCCCCTATATGTGACAATCGCAGAGGTGACATATATACCCTGTGCAGCACGAACAACTGAATTTGTTGATATCGGACAGATGATGTTGAAAGCCGGCTCGATCCCAGGGCACCCTCCCATATCTCATCCGACACTGGACCTAGGTCAGATTCCCACTTGGTCTTAAGGGAGCTAAGGGGGTCTATATGATGCATTTGAAGTAACCGGCCATATATTTTGGATACTAAGTGACCGGGTCCCACTGTCTGCAACAGCAATTTGACCGGAGAATCAGTAAGCGCCGGCGGGCCATCGGGGAATTGGGCAGACACCGCATGTCTCAATTGAAGGAAGCGATAAAAATACGCTGAGGGGACGTTAAATTCCTGTTGAATCTGCTGGAAAGATCTAAAAAACCCATCAATATACAAGTGTCCCAGTGAAGTCACCCCCCATGGTTCCCACACCTCCCTGACTTGAAGCTGACACAACTCTGGCAATCCATATTTATTGTCCAGGGGAGTGTCAGGGTCAATGCCCTGTCCTTGCAATATCTGATGCGCCAGTCTCCAAACAGTAATATATTGTTTAAAGAGTGGTAGTGCCGATACTTTGACACTTCCACAGAGAAGCAGTCTCAGTGGTGAACCACCTGGGTATTCCTGCAATACCAGCTGAGAATGCAAACTTGAAGTGTCAGATTCGTTAACCCATTCCCATAGATGTGCTAGTTGTGCTGCAAAATAATAAAGACGAAAGTTGGGAAGAGCCAGCCCCCCTGAGGTTTTGGGCCTAGTCAGAGTATTAAGTTTCAACCGTGCCCGTTTACTAGCCCAAACCAGAGAGGACATCAAGCCATCTATCTGTTTGAAAGTTTTCTGGGGTATGTATATTGGGGATTGTTGAAGTATGTATAGGAGTTTGGGTTGAAAAACCATTTTTACCAGATTAACCCTCCCTGTAGCCGTCAGGGGCAATTTCCCCCAGACCTTCACCTTATTGCGAAGGTAAGATATTTGCGGTGTAATATTAAGGGAAGTAAATTTATGAGGGTCATTGGATACCCATATGCCCAGATACTTAAAGGAATTCACCCATCTTAGCGGGAGAACAACCAATGGGGAGGCAGGGACCTCACCTTGAAGCGGAATAATGGAGGATTTCTCCCAATTGATCAGGAGCCCTGAGTAACATCCGAACTTATTAATAATATCTAAAATCTTAGGCATAGACTCAGCATAGCGATCCACAAATAGCAGGATATCATCGGCATAAAGAGCTATTTTCTCCTCCCTGGTGCCCACGGTGTATCCAATAATCTCAGGGTTCGCTCGCAGAAGACATGCAAGGGGTTCAATGGCTATAGCAAACAGGGTAGGGGACAATGGGCATCCCTGACGAGTGCCTCTGGACAACGGAAAGGAATGTGACACAAAGCCATTCACCGTCACTCTAGCCAGGGGAGAGGAATACATCAGGCGGACAAATTTGATAAAGTTAGCGCCTATACCAAACTTGCGCATGACCCTCCACAAGTACTCCCACTCCACGGAGTCAAAGGCCTTAGCGGCGTCTAGTGATACTACTATGGATGAGGGTGCCTCACGGGGGACCTGTAGATGGGTAAATAATCGTCTGAGATTAATGGATGTTGATTTATTGGGCATAAATCCCGTCTGATCTGGGTGTATGATCTGTGTAATTACCTTATTTAATCTACATGCCAGGATTTTGGCCAGAATTTTGATATCGGTCGGTAGAAGGGAGATAGGTCTATAAGAATCAACCTTCCTATGGTCCTTATCGGGCTTCGGAAGGACAATAATCAATGCCTCCGCCATAGATAATGGGAGGGATTCCTGTGTGAATATTTGACTATATAGCTCAAGCAATTGGGGGACAAAAAAATCTAAATGGCGCCTATATAGCTCAGACGGTATGCCATCGGGCCCTGAAGCCTTCCCATTGGGGGCAGCACTGATCGCATCCGCAATCTCCTCCGGCGAAATAGGTGCCTCGAGGAAGTCATGCGCCTCACCAGTCAGCAAGGGAAGCTGTATAGTCTGTAAATATTCGTCTAATTGCATCGGGGTACAGTCCAGTTTAGAGCTATATAAACGTCTATAGTACGACACGAATTCCGACGCAATCTGTGGGGTCTGCACTACAGTGGTACCGTCTGAGGCCTCTATTTCAACCACGGTATTAGCGGATCTCTCACCTCGTGCCAAAGAGGCTAAATATGATCCCGGCCTATCCCCGGAGGCGTAGAAGGTGTGAGAGGAGAAGAGGAGTCTATGCTGAGTCTTTTCCATTAGACATTCCTTCCATTCCCCCTGCGCTGTCAACCATGCAGATTTGGAACTATCCAAGCAATCCTGTAAGTATTTTACCTCTGCAGCAACACTCAAGGTCTCTAGCTCGGACTCCCGGTGCCTGAAAAAGGTTTTTAAATTAGCCACTCGTTTAATTAGGGTTCCCCGCAAAAAGGCCTTGAACGCATCCCATAAATTAGAGATAGGTTGCCCAGCCTTATTTATCTCAAAAAATTCCCGCCACGCAGTCACCAAATCGGAGCCATCTCCCATATGTACTAGCCAAAACGGGTTAAACTTCCACACTGCCTGGCCTCTAGAGCAGCCAAAGTCCAGGGTCAATGTTAAAGGGGAGTGGTCCGATATACCCCTAGTCTCATATTTGCTATCCTGGACCCTAGGAATCAGATCGTTCGAGAGAAGGGCCAGGTCAATCCTAGAGAACGAGGAGTGGGAATGTGAGAAGCATGAATATTGTTTAGCAGATGGATGTCTCAGTCTCCAGGGATCAACCAGGCCCAGTCCCGACACAACCTCAGCAAAATCATTTCTACCAGAGTGTGGACCAGAGGGATTGGTGGAGAATCTATCCATCGCTTTATCTAAAACATTGTTGAAATCCCCCACACAAACCACGGGTATACCCGGTGACGAGGCCATAAATCCTGCAACCCTTTTTAGGACATCGGAGGAGTACGGGGGGGGCACATATACGGACAGCAAAAGCAGAGGGGTACAGTGGATTTTACACTTTAAAAACACATATCTTCCCCATGGGTCCGTTTGTACTGACTCCAGTACAAAGGGAACTGCCTTCTTTATAAGGATAGAGACCCCCCGAGAGGCAGAAGTGTGTGTGGAATGGAATGCCCACCCTACCCAAGGTCTTTTAAGGGCAAGGGTCTTGCTGCCCACCAGGTGGGTCTCCATAAGACATATCACATCAGCGGCATATTGCTTAATTTGTCTAAGCACAAGGGATCTCTTGATCTTGTCATTGAGTCCCCTTACATTCCATGACACCAACCTAAGTCCAACCATGAGGGGTCGTTTTGATAATAAGAGAGGCTACAGCCAGCAGCCAGCCAGATCCATCTACTCTGTATACAAGAACAAGGCACCACCGCTCAATGAGTAGATTCGTAAGCCACACACACTCAAATTTCGACCATCCATACCAGAAACAACCATAGCCTACAACTTCCCCCCTCCCCCCACCCTGTATACTACTCCCAACCTGCAGCATACTTGGATCCCTGAACCTAATACCGGCTCAAGCCCAGAGCACACACCTTGTTATACCCTGGGTGGAGCCAGAAATACAATAGCCCTAAGAAAGAGAAAACAAAACACAAACAAAACAAAACTTCCCCAGCCTGTAGACTGATTCGCCCCCATAGGATAGAAAAAGAGGCGAGATATACAAAGTCACCCCCCGGGACTTAAGATCAAATATAATCAGGTATATTCGGACCGCCGATATATCCCTCCTCTCCCCCGGCCCCCCACCCGACATATCCCAGCATTATTAATATAGTAATTGCCTGTATGAGAAGAATAACAAGACAGAAAATCAGGTAAGTAATTAACCCCCCTACCACCCTCATATCCTCAGGGAACAGCATAGATAGTTAAACATTTTCCCCCACATCCTGTATCACTCCAGTAGATATGCATATAATCTTATCCTGTACATAAAATCTTTTGCCACACAGTCACAGGAATTAATCACTCATCAGCAAGGGCCCGTCTCGCCGGGAAGCGTCTATCCAGCCACATCATCGCCTCACGAGGAGCCTCAAAAAACTTGGTCTCCCCATCAGCTACCACTCGTAATCGTGATGGAAAGAGCATGGCGTATGGCAGTTCAAGTTCCCGGAGTCTCCGCTTAACAGGCAGAAACTGAGCTCTATCTTTCTGCACCTCCACCGCAAAGTCTGGGAAGACCGATATTGGCGACCCGTTCCATTTTAGGGGGCCTTTCGTGCGAGCAAGTTTTAGAACAGTGTCCCGGTCGCGGAAGTGAAGGAACTTGGCGATGAAGGTACGAGGCGGGGCCCCCGGAGGCAACGGGCGCATCGGAACTCTATGAGCTCGTTCTATGGTGAAATGCGGCGAGAATTCATCGGGTCCAAATGCCTTCCGAAGCCACGCCTCTAGAAATTCCTCAGGAGATGAGCCCTCCTCCTTCTCGGGCAGACCGATGAAACGGACATTGTTGCGACGTAGGCGTCCTTCCATATCCGTTAGTTTTTTGCGCACATCAGTCATTTGAGACTCCAAAGTGTCAGTACGCCGCCCCAGCGGAGTGACAGTATCCTCGACATTGGAGATACGGGTTTCGGCCTCACCCACCCTCTCTCTCACCCGTTGTAGGTCCTGATGTATAATGGAGAGATCAGACTGCACCTGCCCAATTTTGTCAGCCAAGCGGGCCTCGCTTGCTGTCACGGCGTCCAACACTTTTTGTAACGCAGCATCGGGTGGTTCTGATGAGGCAGAGCTGTATGCAGGAGAAGGGGGCGAAGACCCATCTTGTGTAGTTTCCCTCCGCTGTTGTTGGGGACCGGGGTTGCGGATAAACTTTTCCATTGCGCCTGCCGCCGCGTTTTGTTGACGGCCTTTCGCCATTTTGGATAACACGATGCCACCGTATATGACCGATTATAATCAAAGCAGTGCAGGCAAGAGAGAGGGCGCAGGCAGCGGCTCACTATGTGAGGGCCAATAGACGCAGGACGGATATATATATATAAAAGGACCAGTGTTCCTGACAGTGTGGCACTATAGATTTGGAAGTTATGGTCAGGATCAGGGGATCAAGCGATTTCCCACCTGTATAAACGAGGCAGAGCAATGCAGGTCTGCTTTAGTATCCTTTGCCAGCCACTAGTCAGGTCTGGCTGCTCAGGCTGCATATAATAGTTTCTGGCAGGAGAGGTGTGGACTGGAGCAGAGCTGAGCCCAGTGCCAACCTCAAGATGGCGCCCGGAGAAGCCCACAGTCAGCCCAGCCTGTGTTATATCTCACAGGGGACCAGGGCTTTTGTGGCAGGCAGAGGGGGTATCCGCTGTCCGGCTCATAGGCCGCTCCGTTTGTGTTGTTTTTTTTTTGTGCAGGGCTGTCAGGGGCGGGTGGCGGAGCCCCGTGCGCGCGGCCCGCCAACCGCAAGATGGCGCCCGGCGGTCTCCCGTGCTCTGCAAGGCCGCGACAAGCGCCCTGGTCGTCCGGCAAAGGAGTAGAGCAGAGCGGTATGTAGTGCGGGTGACGGGGCCCCCGCGGTATCCCTTCGCCGGCCGCAGGGCACGCTAGGAGAGCCGGGCGGGAGGCGACTATCACAGCTCCCTTGCAGCAGGATCCAAGATGGCGCCGGCCTCGTGCAGGACAGGATCAGCTCAGCCCTTCTTTCGTACCCAGCAGGTACAGTGAGCACAGGATCCACTTGGAAAGGGGCTCAGATCGGGCAGCAGAGTTTCAGAAAGCCGCACAGGGCCGTTTATGCAGTCTCACAGGGGGTGCCAGGATGTTTTCAGGATATTGTCGGCTGGGGAGCTAGGATAGCACGTCCTACTCCATTACTCGTCAGGCCACGCCCCCTGTGGTCTATTGTTAATGACGTCAGTGTGATTCACACACCTGCAGTAGGGGTGATTTTCCCGCTTGATGGGTTCCTGATTTCTGTATGGTATGTCTATATAAAGGTGTTTAATTTGGGTATGTACTATTTCCTGATGACAATTTGACAAATAAATTGAAACGTTGAAGAAGATATTTGGACGGATGTCCTTTTCTTTATGAAACTAGCATGAGTGCCGCACCCTTGCATTGATATTGAATTTTCTGCTTTAAAAGTGGGGGAGGAGGCCCCAGAGGTATCAGTGTACCGGGCCCCAAAATTTCTGTTGCTGGCCCTGGGTGACATTTGCCCGGGACATTTATGAATGATGATGGTATATGTGGTATTATGTTCTCACTAGGCTCAGTGGTTTCCTCCCCCATACCCTGGAGGCCTGCTGGTAAAATTGTAACCAATCAGAGTCTTTTCCCACAACTGCCATTAAAGCTCTTTACTGCCCATGTAATTGTGTGGGCAGTCTGAGGACAAAGTTGCAGAGGCGGACTGGGCCAGGGGGCAGTGTGCCATCTACCCCCTAGGCCAGGACAATTTCTGTGCTCCATGGCCACCAGCAGTGTGTGCTGCAAGTTGTCTCAATGAGACAACTATCTAGGGAGATATGCATGGAGGTGTTAGGGTATGTTAACCTATTCAGGTCTGGTCTATAAACTCTCTGCAGTCATCAGTCAGAATTCTGTTCCTTTAGCAACCGGTTGGAGGTCAATGAATGATAAGATGACACAAGTTCATGTGTAACCGAAGCAAATCATAAATGACCTGCTAGGGGCCGTCATAGCTTTATTATTTATAGCTTGAAAACAAAGGATTCATGTTTGCCAATACATTTAGCCAATCAGAATACATCATGTATGTCTTGAAATACATCGATTGTCATACAATGTTCCAAGTGGCAACTAGAACAGCCTTGAAAATGGTTATTGTTTCGTTTATCAGTCTTTCGGACATAAACTCAGTAGATTTCTTTCAGCATTCTTCTCAATTAGCCTTGGATATATCTGGTGTTGCTTTGTCCGCCTTGGATACATTTAATGTTGCTTTTGTCTTTGTACAAGTCATGCTTTAGGACAAGATATTACCAACTCTGCAATATTTTTCTTAAGGACACATGAACCCATTTTGTGCATACAGTAAATATCTTAATAAATGCGAAAAAGCGTGAATCAATATATATTTGCTATACTGCGGAAGCTCCTACACTATCAGAGGGCATAATGAGACAACATGTAGGGCCATTGCTGTGTGCAGGTACAAAAGCCATGGCCACTTCATAGCATTGCCCCCTAGGCTAAAAGTTTCCAGCCAGCCCCTGCGTCTGTTCTCAGCCATCCAATTTGTCTTCAGCTACACTCTGCTCCTACAACCACTTGCAGTAAGAGACTCTCTCCAGGTGCTGCATATCATACTCACCTGTTTGTTACTACTCTGCATCAGCACTGTGCTATTCAACCTGCACTACAGCATCCAGCTTAAAGTTCAGCTGTCTCCTGCAATAACCTAACCTGGGGCCTAATTCAGACCTGATCGCTGCTGTGCGTTATTGCACAGCAGCCGATCTGTTCTGAACTGCGTATGTGCTGGCGCCTCAGTGCACCGGTGCATGCCAGATAGCCGACGACTGTCTCAGCCCTGCGATCGCCTCTGACTGAATGACAGGTAGAGGCGGTCGCTGGATGGGAGGGGGTGGTCTGGCGGCGCTGTCCGGGCAACGCAGTCGTGCCCGGACCGTTGGGGGGCGGGCCGTGGCGGCTGCGTGACGTCACATGTAGCCGCTGCGACCCTCACAGCAATGAGTAGCTCCTGCCAGCACGCAGGAACTTCACTAGCGGGGATTTACTCCTAAAGTACAAAAGCATTGCATGTCTGTGTGATTGATCATAGATGTGCTAAATTTACACATGGAGACAGCTGCGGGGGGTCTGGAAGGCAAGATATTAAGGTTTGTTTTCTTGCACGGTATACTTTGCTGGATCCTGATGAAGGGGAGCACATCCCGAAATCACTGATATATTAAAGCACAGATTTTTTTACACCATCAAACAAGTCACAAAGGGTCACCCTCCATCCTTGCTGTCTATTGAGGTGCCATCCTCCTAGGGAAGGCTTGTTGGGGACTGCTAGAGCGCCGGATCCTTTGTATGGTGTGTGTGTGTGTGTGTGTGTGTGTGTGTGTGTGTGTGTGTGTGTGTGTGTATGTGTGTGTGTGTGTATATATATATATATATATATATATACAGTATATAAACTCCCAGCTCTGGCACTCATTGGAAACGGTAAGTTGCTGTGCCTGGTGCCCTCCTCAACGTCAACCCTCAGGATGCGTGTAATACAAACTCCACTGCCAGTACGCAGGTATAATGAATGAAGACTCAGACCACCAGCTTGGTAGCAACGTTTCAGCGCTTGGCTGCGCTGTTATCAAGCCACGGAGACTCACAATTCCAGCAATAGTCCGGTGAAGTTCACTTATACCCTTAATACACACACAGTGAATTTCCTGGATGTGTGTCTCACCAAGGTGGCAGGTAGATTATCACCAGGAATTATCTATTACAGGCATCCAGCGCCCACCCTGTGCTGCTTAAGAACGCACTTCCTTATTCACAATTCATACGAGCGCTCCGTATTAGTGATCAGAGGGAGGTGGGAATCAGACAACTTGAGTCAATGTTTAACACATTTTTACAAAGGGGTTATAAAGAAAATTATCTAATTAAGGCAAAGAACATCTCTGTAGATCCAGTAGCGGCTCTTGCCATGGGCAAGCAGGCTTTTTGCCCAGGGCGCCGCTACCCTGAGGGCGCCACCGTGGCAAGAGCCGCTACTATTAACCTCCCTCCCCGCTCCCTGGCTCCCGGCTGCAGCGAGCGCCGTGTGCGCCCGCTGCATCCGGCGTCGCTGACTCTGGCTAGAAGTCAATATTGACCTCTAGTGTCAGTGCGGCGCTCCTATGGGAGAGACGTCATGACGTCTCTCCCATAGAGAGGAGCCGGCGCCCCGAGAACAGCAGAAGCAGCGGAAGCATCGGTCCGGAAGCAGGAGCGAGGCTGGTAAGTATTGTGATTTTTCTTTTAGGTTTCAAAGCGGCTACAGGGGGCATATACTGGGGGCACAACTACTGGGGGCACATACTGGGGGCACTGCTACAAGGGGCACATACTGGGGGCAAATCAATTGGGGGCAAATCAACTGGGGGCACAGCTACTGGGGGCACAGCTACTGGGGCACTGCTACAAGGGGCACAGCTACAGGGGGCACAGCTACAGGGGGCACAACAACTAGGGGAACAACTACAGGGACACTGCTACAGGGGAAACAGCTACTGAGGGCAAATCAACTGGGGGCAAAGCTACTGGGGGCACAGGGGCACAACTACTAGGGGAACAACTACAGGGGCACTGCTACAGGGGAAACAGCTACTGAGGGCAAATCAACTGGGGGCAAATCAACTGGGGGCACAGCTACTGGGGGCACAACTACTAGGGGAACAACTACAGGGGGCACTGCTACAGGGGAAACAGCTACTGGGGGCAAGTTAACTGGGGGCACAGCTGCTGGGGGCAAATCTACAGGGGGGCACAACTACTGGAGGGCAAATAAACTGGGGGCACAGCTACTGTGGGCACTACTACATGGGGCACTACTACAGGGGCACTGCTACAAGGGGCACTGCTACAGGGGAACAGCTACTGGGGGTAAATTCACTGGGGGCACAGCTGCTGGGGGCAAATATACAGGGGTGCACAACTACTGGGGGCATAGCCAGCTACAGGGGGCAAATCTACTGGGGGGCACAACTACTTGGGGCAAATCTGGGGGCACAGCTACTGGGGGCATATCTGTGACCACGACCCTCCCCTATGAAGCCACGCCTCTGTTTTGCTGTGGGGGGGGGGGTGCGCCAGTGGAAACTTTCGCACTGGGCGCCACAAGGTGTAGAACCGGCCCTGTGTAGATCAATTTTTGACCTTCAAGGCTAGAAAAACTAATGATAATCAGCATGCTTGGGTTAACAAATACCCACATATGTACCTATGCTAGTAGCAAAGCTAAGTCCCTTTGGCCCATGATTACATCTGATAAGCACCTTGGAGCACTACGTGATAAATCTTTGATGACTTGTAATCCGAGAGGCAAAAATCTCAAAGATTATTTGGATTCTACGTTTAGACTCTGACCCCTAGAGGTCTCAATGAGAATATTGGTATGCAAGTATTTCTCTAAAATGACAGTAAGAAGAACTATAGATTAGATTGGAGATCAATATAGACTAATTTGGCACGCCTGGCGACATACTAGCGGGGAATTGTTATATGTTTAATATAATACAAGTCCATTACCAAATTATGTTGTGATGGGGGAGTAATGACAGAATGGTTCTATAGAAACTTGATTTTCTATTTGTTTTTATGTATTTTTTGTATGTCTGTCTAATGTTTTTATTGATAGGTACTATTGTTATGTTATATAGGTGATGTAAGTGTGGCTACCTCTACTATCTCCTGAACAGGTGTGTAAAGGAGCAGGAGTGGGAGGAGTGGCCATTTTTGTTAATAAGGGTGGAGGGTATATAAAGTTGTGTCATTTTGTATTGCAATAAATTGGCTTGATAAAAGCACAGCCAAGCGCTGAAACGTTGCCTACCAAGCTGTTGGTCTGAGTCTTCATTCAATATAATTGAGTGCCGCTAATGGAGTATATATATATATATATATTTTCACACACACACACACACACACACACACACACACACACACACACAGTACATCTGTACATATGCATAGACATACTTATGCACACATACAGTATCACATTCACATATCTTACTTACAAAACACACAGACACATCCAGCATACATGCACATAACACACACACACACACACACACACACACACACACACACACTAACAGAAAGCAGAGCTCCTGCACTCATCCACATGCTGCTGCGGTAATCAGGAATGTGTGCCTCACCTGACAAGCATATTTTATAATAGATTGCCGCGACCCCCTCTCTCCCGGCCTCCCTGTCATTTGTGACCCAAACCTGGCTGCCGCACAGTAATTAGGATTGCTGGAGAGAGTCACTGCCTCACCAGGTCAGGGGCTGACAATTTTCCTTTCACTGCTATCCTGAACCTTACCCGAGGATCTTTCTCAAAGCTCCAATCAAGAAGAACTGCTTGGGACAGGAGGACAGGGCCGTCTTTTCGTATGGGCTCAATGGGCTCTTGCCCAAGGGCCCCAGGGGTATAAGGCTGATAGCTGAGGATCCCCTCTTTCCAGGGGTACCAGATTTTTGAAAATCGTCCATGGGGGACCGGAGATATCCGACTGGTCCCCATCCAAGCCTGTTAATTGCTCTTCCTAGCCAGATATCTTGGGTTCTGTCTGACTTAGAGCTTGTCTCTACTATGCCCAGAACCAGGGATATCAGCCTTCCAGCAGCTGGTCCCTGCTCCAGCTCCACACGCCTGGTATGCAGTTTTAGATTTTCGTTGGTGGATTGCTCTGGCTCCTGAACTCTGATCCCCAAGTTCCCAGAACCTTCTGAAAGTTGGGACTCTCTAGTTTTTTTTATCCCATTCAAAGTTAAGAAATATATTTTCAGGAACTTGAGATACCTGCAGTCAAGCAAGCTGTCCTCCCACTGGAAAATAAATACAGTATTAAGCCCACTCCACTATCCACCCCTCCCCTACGTATTACACACTCCATACCACCCTGGAAGTCATGTACCAGTGCCCTTTTATTCAGCCCAATGCCCTCTTCTACAGTTTAGCCCCATCTGTGCAGTAAAGGAGTAATTAGCAGAAATTACTGCTCCAGGTCCTACATGCTGAGCGGAAGATAGAACACCCCATGTTTTGTTCATATGTTTGTAAATCCAGTCATCAGGACACAGAGACATGTGAGTTCACTGCTGTGCTGTTTTATTTCATCAAAAACTCCAGACACACTGCACACTGGACCACCCACTTCCCAGCATCCCCCTGGTCCCAGGGACCATCACTGAAGATTCAGGCTTACACATATTAGTAAGGGAGTGTCTGCAAATATTAAGCATTCTAATACATTAACATCACATCCTCTTTTTTTAAAGATAAGCCCTGTACGCTTCAATGCAACAATTAACAACGTCATATTAAGAACATCATCTAACATGTTTCAATGAGTCTCTCAGGTCTGCGTATTTCCCTTTTGGGTATTTCATACGCAGTCTGTGTTTCATCGACCATGTTGGACCTTTCTAGAATCGTGGTTTGTTCACCATTATGAGGATCATCATACATGTCAGATGAAGGGTATTCTTCAGTCATGTCTTCATTATGGTTAGGTTGAGATCTTAAATCCACCCGATTTCTTCTTACTTCCGTTCCACGCTCTGTACGTATAGTATAAGATCTTGGTGCTACTTGTGCTTGCACAAAACCTTTCTGCACCCAAATACCTTTCTCGTGATCTCTGAGATGGACTTGGTCACACGATTTTAGATCAGATAAGCTTTTTGTTCGCCTGTCATGGAACAGTTTCTGTTTCGCCTGTTGACGTTCCTTACTCAGTCTGACCAATGCTGAGTTATGTGTATTAAGCAGTTCATCATGTATCGGGAGATTTGCTCTAATCCTCCTTCGCATCAGCATTTGTGCAGGAGAAAGTCCATTCTGTAAAGGTGTACTGCGGTAGATTAAAAGACTTTTGTAGAAATCTTCTTTACCTTCTTGAGCTTTTTTCATGAGACTCTTTACAGTTTTTACTGAACTTTCCACCAACCCATTTGAGCGTGGATAGTAGGGACTTGACGTAGTATGGACAAATTCCTACTCATCAGCAAATTGTCTAAATTCAGCACTGGAAAACTGAGGACCATTGTCAGTGAACACTTCCATAGGAACACCATGCCTTGCAAAGATTGACTTCATGCAATTGATTACGGCTTTACTAGTAGTTGTATGTAGTGTCTTCACCTCAGGGTAGTTAGAGTAATAATCAGTCACAACAATGTACTTTTTCCCATTACAATCAAACAAATCTGCGCCAACTTTCTGGTACGGTCTCTCTGGCACTGCGTGCCACTCAGTGGCTCGACTTGTTGTATCGGTCTATACGTAAGACATAATTCACATGTAGCTGTAGTCTGTGCTATGTCTTGGTTCATTCTTGGCCAATACATAACTTCACGCGCTCTCCGCTTACATTTTTCTTTTCCTAAGTGGCCTTCATGTACAGTATCTTGCACAGCATAGTTTTTCTTAGTCGTGCAGGTATGACAAACCTATTACCTTTGTAAATAATACCATTGACAACTGTAAGGTCACTGCGGTACATCCAATAATCATGGATAGACAGTGGGCACGCATGTTTTTCTGCTGGCCAACTTTACAGAATGATATCTTTCAACACTTTCATTGTGTCATCTGTCTCAGTTTCTTTCCTAATCTGTTCTTGTCTTGCAAGAGACACTGGTAGAGATGCTACGATCAGCTTAACATAGGCTTCTATCTCTTCATCCATCAGACTTTTGGAACCTTCACTTTTGTGCACAGCACAAGAAAGTGTATCAGCAATGTACATGTATTTGCCGGGACAGTACAGCAAGTGTACATCATATTTCTGTAGTCTGATAAGCATTCGTTGAATTCTCATGGGACAGTCATGTAATGATTTAGTCATGATAGCTACCAATGGCTTGTGGTCAGTTTCCACTGTAAATGTTTGACCATACACAAACTGATGAAATCTCTCACATGCATATGTGATTGCGAGAAGTTCTCTGTTTCTATCTGAGCATACCTTGTTTCAGCACTTGTCAGTGCTCTTGATGCATAGATTACTGGTTGCCATGTATCCTCATGTTCTTGGAACAGCACTGAGCCTAGGCCAAATTACGAAGCATCTGCTGAAATTCTTATTCTTTTCGCAGGATCAAAGAATTTTAGCACTGGTTGCTCTGTAATGATCTGTTTCAAGTTTTGCTAACTTTCTTCTTGTTCATGTGACCACATCCACATCTTTGTGCAACAACCATCTAAGAGAGGCTGTTCGTTCAGAGAGTTGAGAAATAAACTTTCCTAAGTAAGTAATCATTCCTAGGAATCTTCTGACGTCGTCTTTGTTGTTAGGACGTTCCATGTTCACTATGGCTGATATTTTCCTTGGGTCTGGTTTTACACCTTGATCCGAGACCACGTCGCCCATAAAAGTAAGTGTATTAACGCCAAATTCACATTTGTCCTTGTTTAGCTTTAGATTCACTTTCTTGACTAGTTCCATTACTTGTCTCAATCTAGAATCATGTTCTTCCTTTGTAGAACCCCAGACAATAATGTCATCCATCATTGTTTCAACACCTGGAATATGTTCAAAAATCATGTGTATCTTTTTGTGATATACTTCTGGAGCAGACAATATTCCATATGGTAGTCGAAGAAATCTGTATCGACCTTCTGGTGTACTAAATGTACAAAGCTTTGAGCTGGCCTCATCTAGCTTCATTTGCCAGAATCCTGAAGATGCGTCCAATTTACTGAACCATTTTGCTCCCGCAAATTGCGACATGATTTCATCTCTGGTTGGTAGTTTTAAATGTTCTCGTTTAATAGCTTTGTTTAAATCTCTGGGGTCTAGACATATTCTGAGTTGTCCATTTTTCTTTTCAACAATTACTAAGGAGCTTACCCATTCAGTAGGCTCATCAACTTTCTGTATCACACCCAAGGCTTCCATGTGATTTAACTCTTGTTTCAGTTTTTCTCTCAGCGCAAACGGCACTTTTCTACAGGGGTGTATCACTGAAGAAACTTGCGTGTCTATATTTATTTTATGCTCTCCAGGCAAACAACCTAGACCTTCAAACAAGTCTCTGTATTCTGTAAACATCGATTTGCAGTCATCTTCTACTTGTGATGTCATCATAAAAACTTTCTTTAGCAAGCTTAGTTTCTCACAGGAACTTAATCCTAGAATCGGTTGCACATTTTTATCCACAATCAGTAGAGATGTTTTAAACTGTTGTCCCTTATATTTCAGTGTCACTAAGCATGTACCTTTCACAGGAATTTCCTCCCCAGTGTACCCTGTAACTTTCACTTTGGCTGGATGAATTTTAGGTTTTACTCTAAAAGTCATAGTCTTGAAACGATATTAAATTCTCCTACGCGCCAGTATCAAGCTTAAAGGGAATGACAATCTCGTTCACAGTTAAAGGGACAATCCATTCTTTCTTATCTGCACTGCAAAGTTCAATGCAATCCACAAAGAATTCCTCTGTTTAACAGCATGCACTTTGATTTTTTTACTTTTCATTTTACAGTATTTGGCAAAGTGATTAAGTCTACCACATTTCATGCAGCTTTTACCATAAGCAGGGCACATTTTAGGATTGTGAGCATTTCCACATCTACTACACATTTCCTTGTTAGACTGTGGCTTAGACGGCTTCATTCTTGAGAATGGAGGTTTGCTTGGCTCTGTTATCTGCACTACCTGCACTACAGGTTTGCTTGGCTCTGCTTTCTGCACTACATCAGCTTCCTTGTGTAACTTTTTTGCTTGAAATCTAGTTATTTCTGCAGATCTACACATAGTCACTGCCTTTTCTAGTGTTAGGTCTTGCTCTCTCAGCAATCTCTCTCTGAGTCCATTATCAGGTATTCCACAGACAATACGATCTCTAATCAGTGAATCCTTTAAATCACCAAACTCACAGGTTTTACTGAGTGATTGCAGCTCTGTAACATACTGATCAAATCCATCTCCAGACTTCTGATCACATGTGAAAAACTTATATCTTTCATATGTCACATTTTTCCTTGGCACAATGTAATCTTCAAACTTTTGCATTATAGAAGATAGCACCATATTCTGCCCCTCATCAAACTGAAAACTATTATAAATGTCCAGCACATCCTCTCCTATCACATGGAGGAAAATGGATGCCTTAGGTTTGTCAGCCTCTGTATCAGCTCCACATGCAGCAAGATATATATTAAACCTTTGCTTAAATCTTTTCCAGTTTTCAGACAAGTTACCAGACATCAGCATGCCGGTTGGAGGAGCTAGTTTATCCATGGTTACTCACTGTTTGAAGAGAGGAGCACATGACAGGCTTTGCAGACACTGAGTATCACAGCCTTGCAGACTGCTGCAGGATTCTTTCACACTCTGAGAGCACTAGCAGTCCAAGTTAAACTTCTTCTGACACCATGTTTTGTTCATACGTTTGTAAATCCAGTCATCAGGACACAGCTACATGTGAGTTCACTGCTGTGCTGTTTTATTTCATCAACAACTCCAGACACACTGCACCACCCACTTCCCAGCATCCCCCTGGTCCCAGGGACCATCACTGAAGATTCAGGCTTACACATATTAGTAAGGGAGTGTCTACAAATATTAAGCATTCTAATACATTAACATCACACCCCCTACCGCCCGTGGGACATCAAAGCTGCTGCTGCTATCACCCCCTACAGCTAGAGGATGGGTAGGGGGCCCAGCGCATTGCTGTGCCCAGGGGCCTACACTGCTGTTAAGACGGCCCTGCAGGAGGAGCTGTGTGCTGCTGCTACTACTGCTGCATGCCTGTGCGCCTTCATTTCAAAACTAAAAATTTGTCAGCAGCTCCAATGGATCAGCAGCCGGGGGGGGTTTCTAGGTACTCGGAACCCCCCCCCCCCCCCCTATGTGCTCGTATGTGATTCTTCCCCATGCCCATGAAGGCTTACATTTGTAAAATGGTAGAAGTACACTGTTCTTAGTAATTGCAAAAAATGGTTCAATAGTGTATATACTATCAACAGTTACAGCAGCACACCCTGAAATAGTTGTGGCAAAATGATTTATTATGCATATATAGTAAAAGAATATTTGAGGAAGATACTACCAAAACGTACAGTAGCAGTGTCGGACTGGGGCATGTAAGGCCACTGGGGGAATGCAGTGGTACAGGCCCATGTTTAGAGGTGTAGCCAGTCCAGAGGGGGTGTGGCCTGCCATTTCATTGGTTTGACCAATGATTAGAGAGTGCAACGTCTGGGCCCTTTCATAAATATATACAGTAAATTCAGCTGCTGCATGCATGATAATATACCAGATTACTTATCAGCAACGCACTCTAGAAAATACACCATAGTCCAGTATAAGGTAAAATGTGTATAATGTATAATTCAAGTGCACAGTCTGGAACCTGATCCTTAGGAAGCAGTGCGGCCCACCTGCGGTTTCCCCTGTACCCCTGTGGTCCAGTCCAAGCCTGCACAGTAGTCACACCTTTGTACATGGACATTAAATACAGGGAGTTCAAAAAGTCCCTTCTGCAGTGACTTTGTGCTACTGTAAGTAGGGGCCTAATTC